>NW_025813489.1:1011660-1035013 GCF_021976095.1 Xenia sp. Carnegie-2017 | reverse complement strand
TTGACGTCACTGCGCGGTAAGGAACTTTCAATCAGCATCACATAACACATAATCATTTGTGAAAGCTCTCTGTATTTATCATTTTAAACTTGCTTAATAAATAACGTGATGGATACGAATGATTCATACGAATTTTCAAGTGATCACTCTGTTGTGAGTGATACATTTCCGGAAAATGAGCAAATAATGGCGTACGAAAACATGATTCAGCCTTACTCATATGAACCGGTTGAAACCGACTTGGGTAGCGAGTAGCGACACCGAAGACGATTCGCAAGGAACGAGTGCTGAGTCTTCAATTGAATCTGGCTCAAATAGACTTCAAGATAAGTACTGGTAATATTCATCAAACAAAGTCAAATCCGTAAATGACTTTCTTCTTTCAAGGTGTACATGCGGTCATTGTCAAATAATGGACAGACATGAAGAATGTATATGTTGCAAAGAGATTGCTGCTTGCAGGGATATTAATGAAGAGTCAGCTGAATTCGAGGGTATTGATGTTCCAGAATGTATCACTGACAACCCTGTATTCCAAAATTTATGTTTAAATTTCTGGGTATTGAGATTGGCGTGGAGTCAATACAAGCAGCAGTATAGGAAAAGTGCTTTTGAAGGACCAGAGCATAAGAGGCAAAGGCATGCTGCTTACAGACAATTTGTAAGATGGTGTTGGGGAATTTTGGGAAAAGAAATAAGGAATCCTTTGCCATCTTGTGCTGTTTGTTGTATTCGGGCACATTTCCCTCCACCTGGTCTAGAAGAAGATTTTGTATTTAAAGGTTTTGAATTTGCTGATGAGTGATGCAGGTATAGTTTCATTATTTTTTCTTGCCCATCCTTGACCTATGAGCATATATCACTTCCTCTTTACTTGGCTTGGGTACATTTACAATGTTTTGGGAATGTTACTTAACCTTGCTGTTGGAATTTGATGGTCATATGAGGCAACATTTTCCATTAGGCTTTGCACAAAGGAAAATGATTTGTTCTCTGTTATTGGTTTGGCTATCCATTTATTACGGCCTTTTGGAAAAACTATTTTGTTTGGAATTGCCATTTTCAGCTGAGCTTGTTTTCTTTCAGTGTTTGAATTATGATCAATCACAGCCAATTGGGTTCTTGCAACCATGCCATTGTATGAAAAATGAAGGCGTTTTGGAACATATTTCAATAATAATGAATGGTACACTTCCAGGTTGCCAGTGTGATGGAATTCTGTAAGTTTTGTTATGTCTTTCAACAATTTCTTGTTCAAAACGACATCTTCTAAGGCAATGTAGTCTGCAGACCCTGGTGTTAACCATTTTGTCTTTCTTTCTCTGCTCCTAGAAAGCTTCTCATGTGAACACTTCCTAAAATACTTACCACTTTTCCATTGGTGTATGTTTATAACATGATTCAAAATAGACACCCACTTTTCACATAGAATATCAGCGTTTCCTTCACATGTTTGCGCACACCACCACAGATGGTTCGACACTGACTGAATCCACTTTTGAAGGGAAGCATGTTTTTTTGCTTTTTTGGTAAGCTTTTTTGTTATCCATTTAGATAAGTGCCATACATCATATTGGTGAATAATATGAGGATATTTTTTCCGCAGCTCTGATGTTATTTGGATGTGGCGATCTGTGGTCAATGATCTAATTTGGATTTTTTCACCCATGACATTATTCAAAGATCTCTGGCAACCTTCATTCTCCATTGCATTGGAAGAAGACACTTCAGATACCTGTATCAAAGAAAAATCAACAATTTTCCACTGTTTTCTTCCATCAGCGTGTATGTGCCATACTTTGCATTGTGACCTGGACTATCACATCTTCCATCACCACATAAATCTATTGGTATGTCTGCCTTGGTATATTTTTCTATTATAGTTTTTTGCTGTTTTCTATAGGTGCTATTAATCACTGGAAAGACAATTTCATCCTGCATATTATAGAACTGGTCCTTGTTCACAAAACCTAAGTTCAAAGCATTTGCAAATTGCTTCAATGGCTCATATGTTGAACCAGTAAAGATTGTTGCTGCTGGTATCAAAACATTTCCAGCTGGTTTATTGTGCAACATAGGCTGTGACTTCCACTTGAAGATATGATTTTTGTGGCAAATTGCCTTGTACATCACCATGCTACCCACTGTAGATTTTTCAATCTCACATATGGAAGAACAAAATTTGCATGATATGAACAACTCATCTAGCTTTCTTTCAAAAACAATGAATTTTCTCTCTGTGTTTTGCTTATCATCATCCGATTCATTGCTGGAACTTGGTGAAGAACACACATAATCTTCATCACTACCATCTGACAGATCACTTTCAGTTGAGCTTTTATCTATGGTATTCACAGTCTCCTCATGCTCTGAACAATTATCTTCCCACATGATGCATTCTCAATCTGGGTGATGTCATGCATGATTGGTGGTATAACAACAAAGCTAATGGTAGGTTTGACATTGAATGTGCACTATTGTTCATGGGACTAGAGGTTTTGAAAAGTTACTGTATTTTATTTTCCTTCTTGGCTTTTCCTCTGTGCCAGTGTCTGAACTGCAATACTGCGTGTTGAAATCTTTTCACACTGTGTTTCAGCATCAACACTACTTGGAGTATCACTATCACATAGTATTGCCACACTTCTTCCAGCTGAAGTATCTATTTCTGGCTCTATCTCAGTCATGGTCATGGACAATGTGAGTGAAGAGTCTTCAGCATCACTGGGTTGTTCAAGCATACTGGCTAATTCCTGCACATTGTGGAATTTAGATTCATTTAATTAAAAATGTTTCAAGTGTAATGTTCAAAAGAAAATTTTAATATAATGATCTCACTTATATATATCAATACATACTTATTCATGCTCAAGATAACTAATATCAAAAATTATTCAGTAAAAATAACATTAATGGGCTACCTCTTGCATCGCTTTTCTTTTCTGCCTCTTACTTGAGGATTCCCGCTCTGGTTTACGCTTTAGAAAGGGGAATATTGAAGGGACACTACCAGGTTTTAATGCTTTTTTTGCTTTCATTCCAAATAAATCTTTCAGGGAACCTTCAAAACAATCTGGCGTGAAATGCGCGCTGCACACATAGCATGAATTAGGTTTAGGCAAATTATCACGTCGAATTCGCCCTAGCCACATTTTACGAATATATTGATCATTTGGCAAGCGATGGTAAGATATTTCACTTCCTTTGGTTTTTTTTGAACAATTAGTGCAACCGGGTACCATACAGTAAGGCATATTTATAAAGAAAGGAAAATAAATATCGAGAAAGAAATACGCATCGAAGACTTTGTGTTTGTTTTGTATATGAAATTTTGAGCGCTATCGCGCTCACCGCGCAGTGACGTCAAGAACGGAAGCCGCTGCTCGATCGCGGCTTCGCTCGCATGTATACAATGGCTGCAGCTTTTACAGCAAAATTTCATGATTTTGTGGTTTCATATCTCCGGTATAATTTTGATTGGAGCTTTCAAACTTTGGAATATGGTTTATAAAAATAAAATCTTTCATTTCATAAAAAGTTTTTTTGGGGTCTGACTTCCCCTTTAATTATTTACTAATGACAGGAAGAATATGAGAGCATATTTTAACACCCCCACTTGCTCTTATGTTCTAAGCATCCTACATTTTTATTATTTTTTTTATTATAATTATTATTATTCCTAAACTGATAATTACCTATGGCCTTACTTATGCGCACTTTAGAATTTCGTGAGAGCTACTTTTTCAATTCTTAAAATACAGGGTGTCGGTTTTGGTTTGCAATCGGACATTTTAAATTTTGAAAGAACTTTCTGAATATACCGTGTTTGATTCATCTTATAACAATTTTCACTTCTTTCAAATTTTGTTCCTAAGAACCATTTTAGTTCGCCTAGATCTTTCATTTTGAATCGATTGCTCAAAGAATCTTTTATACTGTTTAAAGATTGAATGTCGCTTGAAGCTACAATGATGTTATCCACCCAAATTATGACAATAACACATTGTTCACTATCAATAGTACGAACATATAAACATGGATCTGCAAGTGATTGAACAAAATTTTCTTTTACTAAAAATTCATGCAACAAATTGTTCTAATTCCTGCCGCTTTGCTTAAGACGTAAAGTGATTTCTTCAATTTACAAACTAATTTTTCACCGTTTTCACCTGACTTTTCATAGCCTTCTGGACTTCTGGTTGATCAATGAAAATTTCACAATCAATAGGTGCGTTCAAATAGGTGCGTTGTAGTAATGTGCGAATTGAACTCATACGTGCTTTGCGTGCAAATGTTTCCATGGTGCAAATCAATTTTATGCACTTGAGAGTAACCTTTGGCTACAAATCTGGCTTTATACGTTTCCGCCTCGTTTTGATCTGTCTTAATTGTGTAAGCCCATTTTCCCCCACTATTTGTCTATTGTTTGGTTTTGGTACAAGCTCATATGTATCATTTTCTACCAGGGCTTTTATTTCAATATTCATGGCCTCTTGCCATTTTTCCTGCATCATGTGCTTCAACAGCCTGTTTGTATGTTAATGGCATGTCCTCAACCCTATAACAATAGTCTACTGTAAGACTTAAGTTGTCGTTTGTTTGGTTTTGTCCAAAATAACTTGGTTTGCTTCGTTCTCGTGAGGGATATCTAACTAGTTGTTCTTGTTCATGCAGCCCTTGTGCGTGGGTGTCACTAATTAATTCAGGATTGTTTGTTTTTGAAATATCTTTTTGTTCCTTTAAATTGTGCGGCTTTTCTTCTGTTTCATTCATACTATCTGCATTTTGTATTCTATCTGAAATCATATCGCCGATATCATTTATTTTTTCTGCCTGAAATTTATCATGAAATTTGACACATCGTGCTTTCTCTACTTTATTTGATTCTGAATAATAAATCAAATATGCCGGACAACAAACCAACAAAGATTCCTTTTCGACCGCGCTTGTCTAACTTTTTGGCACATTGTTCGTATGCAAAACAAGTGGGATCCAAATACATGCATGTTGCTTTAGTTTGGTTTCTTACCAACCAAAGCCTCCATTTCCTGTCATTAGTAAATAATTAAGTCAAGTGTAACTAACTAAATGATTATTTTAAGAGATACTTATGTGCAATAATGACAATATTTTTTATAGTTCCTAATAGCTTTCCGTTGATTGTAAATTAACCATATTTAGTAAAGAAACAAATATATCAAAACAAGAGTACAAAGACAGAAGAAGAAGAAGCCAAGGAGATACAAACTTGCTAGTGGACACGGGAGCAACGAGTCACATAATTAATGACAGTTCCCAATTTAAAAGTTTTGACAAAAACTTTTAATACTCATTTACTCGTTTGTTTTTGAAATATCTTTTTGTTCCTTTAAATTGTGCGGCTTTTCTTCTGTTTCATCTGCATTTTGTATTCTATCTGAAATCATATCGTCGATATCATTTATTTTTTCTGCCTGAAATTTATCATGAAATTTGACACATCGTGCTTTCTCTACTTTATTTGATTCTGAATAATAAATCAAATATGCCGGACAACAAACCAACAAAGATTCCTTTTCGACCGCGATTGTCTTACTTTTTGGCATATTGTTCGTATGCATAACAAGTGGATCCAAATACATGCATGTTGCTTTAGTTTGGTTTCTTACCAACCAAAGCCTCCATTTCCTGTCATTAGTAAATAATTAAGTCAAGTGTAACTAACTAAATGATTATTTTAAGAGATACTTATGTGCAACAATGACAATATTTTTTATAGTTCCTAATAGCTTTCCGTTGATTGTAAATTAACCATATTTAGTAAAGAAGCAAATATATCAAAACAAGAGTACAAAGACAGAAGAAGAAGAAGCCAAGGAGATACAAACTTGCTAGTGGACACGTAGTCAGGCTGTTAACGACAAAATTCTTCACTTTGATGATACAAGTATGAAACTTTCTCACATTCTTACTATGCCTAGTAACACAAAATTTTGATATAGGGCCAGCCCATATTTTACATTTATAACGAGTTCTGCGAATGTCGTGTTTGATGACGTCATCGGTAGTAAAAAAAATAAAGTTCAGAGAAATCTGCAATTTCCCTGTATATTCTTATACAGCAGCTAAAGACGATAAAAAAACTATATTACAACTTTTGCTTTTGAGCAATACATTCTGAAATATTCTACATTAAAAGTGTTTTAAAAGTGCTGACTCAGCACTGTTGTTTAGTGCTATTGCTCTTTCTTAAATACATTGGAAAAGCGCCTAACGAAGAACAGTAATATTAAAATAAATTTAATGCCCTCATGTTATTGACAATCACCCCCACAATTACACAAACGAGTACAAACTAAATGTGCTTTGACGCATTTACAACGACTAGAACATGAACTTTTGCATCCGCAACGAATAAGTTCATAACAGGCATCTTTAACTTGAGGGAGATTTGTCCACTTTGGTAACCAAGAATTTTCATCACGGTACCAGCCCCATCCTGACGGAGTTGGTATAACCTGCTCTTTCAAGCAGCACTGTCCCCAGAAAAATCCACCTTGCAACAATGCACGCTTAGTGTGCTGGAGCAACGCTTCTTGGGTTGGTGGAATGTTATCCAGTGTTCTGGACTTTTTGGCAAACAGCTCTTGTCAAAAAAAGTAAGTTTTTTTCTGTTATTGCTGATGAAGCATCTGATTCTTCACATAAAGAACAAATGTCTCTTGTTTTGCGCTTTGTTGATACCGATATGAATATCAGGGAAGAATTCATTTCATTTCTTTTTTGTAAGTGGGGACTAAGTGGTGCTCAACTTGCCAAGCTACTTTTAGAGGCTCTAAAGGAACTGACTTTATCAATAGATGATTGTAGGGGGCAAGGTTATGATGGGGCTGGTTCAGTTGCTGGTTGCACTAATGGTCTAGCAGCTCAAATTTTAAAGCTTAACCCAAAGGCTCTTTATACACACTGCTAAAGTCATAGGTTAAACTTATCCATTTGCGATTCTTTGAGTATACGTGTTGTCAATGATATGTTGAAACATGTTAACAATGCCACTAATTTTATTAAAATTTCCCAAACTCGCAATATTCCCTTTGAAAACATATACGTAATTCAGAAACAAACTCGAAAAGACTAGATTAACAGACGTTTGCAAAACTAGATGGGTAGAACGTATCGAAGGTTTAGATACATTCCAAGAGCTTTTGTACCTGTATACACCACCCTTAACGATATGTCTGAAAATCTAGATGGTGAGTTCAAACCGCTTCAGTCTGATGCCTCATCTTTGTTTCAACTTATTGACAGGTTTGATTTCGTCGTTGCTTTAGTTATCACGAGAAATATTCTTGATTCAACTCTTCCAGTAACACAGTTATTACAGGGTAAGAGTATCGATATAATGGATGGTATTCATTTATTTTCAACTTTGAAAACTGAGGTGGTGAACATGAGGAATTCCTCTGATTTTTATCATGGCACCTGGTATGACGAAGCGCTTGAACTGGCAGCAAAAGTTGGCATTGAAGAATGGAAACCAAGAACAGTGCGCAAACAAACGACCAGGGAAAATTTTCCCCACATAACCATTTCTGAGTATTATAAACGTGCAATTACTCTTCCTCTACTAGATCATTTGCAATCTTCTTTAGAATCACGATTCGACCTTGAGAGTGTGAATGTCTATAAAGGCCATTGTACCGACGAAAATGATGTCCATGACAAGAGATGGGGTGGATTGGAAAGAGCCATTCAAAACTGTGGCTAACTTTTATTATGATGATTTGCCAAATCCTTTGGCCTTAGATGCTGAACTTAGGTTGTGGTACACTTATTGGGAGACCCACTGCGGCCTCCTTCCTGATAACATTGCCCAGACTTTAAAATCTGTTCATTTCGCCGGATTTGAAAACATTAAAATTTTACTACGTATTTTAGGAACGCTCCCATTACCTCTTGTGAATGTGAACGATCTATTTCTTCCCTTAGGACACTTAAAACTATCAGCGAAGTACCATGGTTGGGGAACGCTTAAATGGTTTGGCCTTGATGCAAATTCATCAGGAAATTGTACCAGATATTGGTGAGGTTATTAATACTTTTGCTGTTGGAAATACAAGGCTAAAATTTGCATGAATTTATTCATATCCTAGTTTTTTATTTTGTTGAAATGTCCATATGTTAACCATTTATTGTGCGTTGTACACAATAGTAACGTCAATAGAATTTGCATCAAACTAATAGCTCGCCCGATAAAGGTTTTTTATATACATTCCAATCTTAAAACTGCTGAGTACGTGTATGGTACTCGGCCGTTGTCGACATAAATTACTTTCACAAAATTGTTAAGCATAAATAGAATAATTTTTCCTTACACCAAATTTTAGTCTCACAAAGACTCTTTATAGAAAGCTCTATTTTGACTATTACATTACATTTACATTCTGCTCATTTGTTGGCAAATGAGAGTGCACATTTTGGGGGTAAAGGGTTGGAATTGACTGGGATGGTGTAAGAAACTGAGCAATCTTACATCCATGAAATGTCCACATAGTCACCCATTTCTAACCAAACCTTTTGCTATTTGCTAAAGGTGTGAAAGGCGAGTTTCTGGCGCCTTCAAAACCAGAGTGCTCATTTTTAGGTGGGGGTAAAGGGTTGAATTGACTGGGATGGTGTGAAAAATTGAGCAATATCACATCCATGAAATATCCCATATAGTCACCCATTTAACCAAACTCCTTTTCAAAGGTGTGTAGGCGAACTTCTGGCGCCATAACCAGTCTGCTTAATTGGCTCTCACAGGGCTGTCCATGCCGGATCACGATTTTTGTTTTGCGTTAAAGTGTTCCTAGGCATGCTGATGAGCCCTGGGGCGAAACAGTCTTGTGTGCATTCAATATTCTGAATAGTGAAAATCAACGACCTTGTGATATGTAAGTATAAATATACAATGTTTTTATGTATTTATACGATTGAGATCTACAAGATTCTGCATAGCTGAATGATTAGACTGTTTTGATTTAAACAATTTATCAAAAGCATAAATAGTGTGTAGTATTTTTGCAAAGTATGACGTCATAGGTTTAGCACTGAATGACGTCATAATGTTTGCCTATGGTATCCAAAATCCTAGAATCCGCCCCTGACCTCCCCTGGTGTCTATAGTAAATTATAAAGAATTTTCAAAACAAACACGATATCACAGAATATGGATATCGTTAGTTCCATAATCTGTGACGATTCTTTTTGTCATTTCTTTTATAATGCCAACACTCAATCGTTCAATTGTTGGATGTCGTAGTTTCCACAAAAGGAACATATCGCTTCTCACAGGTGAGATAGTTGTTTGTTTGTTAGTCCGTCAACGATTGAAAAGCAATTATACATGCACTTGAAAAGCCATAAAATACATATTAAAGATCGTATTTTTAAGACAGACTTGAACGCCAAATATACTGATGTTTCTGTTTATAAAACTCTGTATACTTGTAAAATTCTTTATAAAATTCTGTATACTTTTCTGTCATTTGTTAATGCATGAAATCGTAAATTTACCCATCTATTTGCAAAAGAGTTTCCCTAAAGCAAAAGACACTGCACACATTTTGCTCTGTATCAAAATGTGATATATCAAAGAAATGATCAGCCCCAACGGTACCCATGATTTGGAGCAGAGCTTGTTATGTTCTATTTGCTGACAACATGCAGGAAGATCAAGGAGTAAAGATGACTGGAAGATGTTATTGACCAGGCAGAGTCTTAAAAAATGATAATGCTGTAAAGATAATTGATTTATTGTCTTCCCTCTCCAGAGTTATTTAATTTGATTGTGGTCAAATTCTATGGATGGAGACAACGGATTCACTAAGGATGCCTTGAATGCTTTGAAGTTAAGTTCATGATCCAAAGAAAGATGGCAAGAAGGTTGTGTGTGTTTTGATGCATGAGAAATGTCAATTCACAAACATAAAATGGAAGCCATAAAGTTTGTATGTAATCATTTGTACTGAGATTGATGATGATTCGATGCAGATGTGAAGCTTCAAACTTTTGAGATTGAATGTTTAAATCATGTCATATCTTTATCAAAATATTTTAGTTAGTGTTGTTTGAATGTTACTAATATCTAATGCACTATACTGAAGCATTAAAGATTCAGTGATGAAACCTTTAAAGTTATTACTGTACTGTATTTCTTATATATTTCTTATATTTCTTCAAGAAAATTTGAGCTTATTTACCTATTAGAGTACAGAATGGAGATTTATCATATGCATTATTGCTGCTTTTTAAAGAAAAGTTTTTCACTTTTCAAAGCTTTTCTACAAATTTTGCTTCTTATTTCTTATCATGAGATTGATGATATAGAGGTAATATAATCCAATAACTTTCTAATTTCTAAAAGCTTTTAAGCTTCTAGCATAAAAAGTACACTATAGGTATGTAATTCATTTTGGTTTTATTGCCTTGCTATGACATATCTACTTGCACTTCATCATTCTTGTATGAACAAAACACCAGATGTGGATACTCAGAGAACAAAATGCACTACCAACTGCTTATGAAATTTATTATTGAGTAAAACTGTATTAATCATTCAAATTATAGTGCACTTATATTGCAAATATAGGAAAAACAAAACAAAGTGAAAAAGTAAAGGTAGAAGTATTAAAACTACAAATGAATTATAAACACCATTGGAAGCATAAGTGTTTTGATGATTATTTGCATTTTGCCCAATTCATATATCAATACAACAAAATCAAAATGTGCTACAACTACAAGTATTTGATGCAGTGGCACTTCAGAACATCACAAAAGGTTACTTAAAGTAATTTCTACACAATATTGTTTGTTTTATTTACCAAACCTATGCAGACTTGAGTCTTTTGAAATTTCATATGAAACTCAATTACAGAAAATCCGTAAATATCAGAGATTTAATATGTACTTTTTAAAGAAACAAGTAAAAATCCTACAATTGTTGCGAAAAGCCATTGCCCATTGCATGAAAGAAGCAAAATAGCAATGATAACAAATAAGCTGACTTCTCTCTCGTGAACCGTGGAGATGAACTATGATATACTTTTTTATAGACTAAAGAGTTTAATCGATCAAACAAATTTGACGCTGGTAAGAAACGACGCACATCTGCATTCATACATGTGTAGCCGACATATAGGTCTTTCGTCGATAGTTATAAATGCATCCTCGTAGGAGCAGATAACTGACAACCACAGTTGACTCGCTGTTATGAATTTAAGGTTTTACCTTGATTTTCATCAAAATTGCTTGCCGAATCCCAAATACACATATACATTTTCCTCACTCTTTCCTCAGGAGGGAGTGGGAAATTGTGAAATTTTCGGAAAAGCGGTCAACTTCGGTAAATCTCAGCGGCAACGGACGAAATCCGCCATTTTTTTTACAACATCAGATATCTAAGGCCGCGCTTGAGATAGCCGCTCCAGTTATTATAGAACTCAATGGTTTATAATGGGGAAAACAGTGCTGCCAGATGAAATTTTAAAATATTCATTCACGCTTACATTTAATTTATGAGATCGGAATTTAACGGAAAGCCTCGGCCTAACTTGGAAAATCCCGGAAAATATCGGAAATTGTCGAAAACTCTGGGAATTACTCGGAAATTCCCGGAAAACACGGATTATCTTGAAAATCGTCGTTGTGTTGAAAGAATTGTCGAGCTACGAAGATTGCCCTTTCATTGAACTATGATTTATCTATACATTCTTTATGAATATGATGAAAATACATAAATTTATATAATTTTGAAAAGTTCACAAAAAGTTTACAAACTTTTATTGTCGATTTCAGTTAACTTGCCAGTTACATTTTCAAATATGAAATATTCGAAATGGAATTGTCAATTTGAGTTAACAAGTTGTACTTGAATGTGCCGTGAACCAAATGCGAAGTACTGCAAACGCGAAATGTCTTTACCCGTAGACATTTGGCAATGAATCCAGTAAGCAAGGAAAAAGCTTTACCAATAGAAGTAAGAAACACTGTAAAATGTGGTTAAATAACGAGCGCATGGATTAAATATTTCGAAACAATCCAATCTACCGTATAAGACTATGTCACAGATCTAAGGGTAGATACTGGTTCTATTGCACCGCCAGAGAGAATGTGGATGTTTGAACCACGTACAGATGATTGCGTTTTGTATACACTGAATATCTAAAATTAATAAACCATCTATTTGCGTAAAAGAGATTCACCAACACCTAGAGAATAACAAAGTTTGCCTTCCAGCAACACATACCTAGCAGGTCATCCATTAGTAGAATTTTGAATAGAGATCTTGGTTACTCCTTACAAGATAATAAGTCAAATCTCTCGAGACAGAACGGCCGACGTTATGGAGAAGCAGTTTCTTCGTAGCAAATTTCATTCATTGATTGCAACCAAAGGCATTTCTTTTGATGAGTCATGTCCAGTTGTTACGAGTGGCAATGACGTCGAGGGTATAGTATGCAGGGTATTCCTCCTGCATTTAAAATCCAACGATACTCTCTAGTGCCACATTTACTGTAAATTTATTACATAATAAACTATGTATCGTATTATAACACTCTTAGAGGGCCGTCAAACGGATTAGAATTACAAAGCTTTTCCTTGCTTACTGAACGGATTCATTGCCAAATATCTACAGGGTACAAAGACCTTTCGCGTTTGCTAGTACTTCGCAACTTTAGTTCAAAACTTCAGTTCAAGTACACAACTCAGTACTACAATAATAAACTTGTCAACTCAAGTTCAAGTTCATTTCTGAATATTCCATAGCTGGAATAGCCACGTCATTTGCAGTGGAAACTGCCATTAAAAAAAGTTAACTGAAATCGACAATAATAACGGGTTTTTATGTTTTTTAGCATTTCTAGCGCCGGAAAGTAGTAAAATCACAAATTTTGGCTTATTTTAATTTAGTGATTTTAAAAGGGTTTGTAACTGCTCAGTCAATTTGCAGAAAAACCCCCTGATTATGGTATTACTGATGGAAGTCTACTATTTTAACTATATTTTTCATTTATCTTGAGGTCTTGTTATTTTGTAAATTATTTTGATGTTTGGCCGATCATAACCGAGTAAAGCGAAAATTCATATCATAAACAAGAATAAATACCTATAATGCATATTTTAAGCTTGAACCATGTATTCAAGGTTTAATTCAAACGTGTGTCCGAGAAAAACCTTTAACAAACATTTAAATAGAAACGAACCTCGGGCACTTCCCAAATATATCAAAATAAAGTTATAATTGCATAACCGAATTACCAACAATTTTCTTTAGTGCGTAGATTAACATATTTAGAGGAAATTTAAACTCAACAATTTATACTAACATACCTCTCTATTTATAAAACCAATTAGATTATAAAAAGTGCAAACCACAGGAGGTTGCTACAATCATTCCTGGGAGACTAGAAATTGTTATTTTCCTGCATTCACTGTGTAATGTAAAATTGATAAGGCTCAAATTCGGTGGGGACGCAGCAACCGCCTTTTTCCAAGGTAATACTGCAGTTGTACATTTTGATGTTTGCTTCCTGAAAATGCTGGACATATTCCAATAAGTGTAGCGTTGTATGTTTTGGATGCAAAATACCGAAGTAACCCAATAAATTGTTGAAAATTAGCAACAACATCTGCGAATATGGAGAGAACTTAGGTGCACGAGGAAAGCGTCTAATGCAGAAGTACGTAAGAAAACATTAGAATTTTTCTTGTCTCCAGCAGCCTGCTTAACTTTGAGGGAGGTAAACAAATAAGCATAAATGGTTGTTTACGACCACCTTTGTACCTGCATAGGTTTGGAATCCGACAAATATTTGACCAACTTAACTTCATGAAGTTTATCAGCTTGATGAACCAGTTTAGACAGGATAGCCGGGAAGTTGCAATTTCAAATGTCAACCATTCACCTTCTTGAATTTCCACAAAACGTGTCCCAATTAAGCGTTGTACCAACTTCTTTGTTGGTGAATGAAACATGGATGAATTCATATGACTGATAAAGATGTATGAAATACATATCGTGTGTGGATTTCGATCCCTGATCTCTTTTTTAAATACACGCAGCTGTATGGGACGAGCCTCTTTATCTTCACACTTTTCAACTGAAGTGAATGCTGTTTCTTTCGTAAAGCTTGTTTTCTGAAAAATAAATGGATTCCCATCATAGTAAATAATACACTACGAACATCTACAAGATGTCCTTTGTCAAAATAGATTTCGACAAGGCAAAGAGACAAACCTTCATTAAAATACATGAATTTATGAAAGTGGAGCGTCGCTTCTCCATTTCATATAATTTCTTCATGTAGGCTGGAACGTTTCGCTTTCGCACATGTCTCGATGAAAGCGGAATACTTTGTAACAACTTTGCAAAATCGTCTTTTAAGTTCTCATCACTGCTAGTGTCGATGCATTTCAACAAACTGAAAAAAGTTAAAGGCAAAATGATACTAGTAATCATTGTCATTTCGGTCACGCATATGTCCCTTTAGTTGGTGTCGAGGCACTTTACAAACATAGCGCGAGGAATGGCGTATTATGAAACACGCTAATTCGCCCAGCAAGGAAATTCCAAAATAATAAATATTCTATTTGGACATAAGATATACATTATTTCCCTCACTGTACATGTTTTATCGTTCATATTTACGCTTTTATTAGGTGGTTCAATCGTAATACAGCAAAATCTCAAGATTTGTTACTGTAACCCAGTCAGCCTTTCTCATTATTGCCACTCAAGGATTTCACGTATTCCGCCCATTTTCAGAGTGGGTGGAACATACAATATAATTCTATGTTATTTTGAATTCTGGTTGGCTAAGGGACTTGACGTATGTTCAAATTGCTGTTTTTATAGTCGAACCCGGTTTTAAATTGGCGGAGGTTGTAATTATTCGACTTTTAATAATACGAGTACAGCGATTGATTACCAATATACGTGTCATTGTCGGTAATACTTTCCACAAAGCCATTTCAAACATATTTTGTATTTGTGTAGACGACACATGGCTTCAAGTGCGACTGCATTTGCTCAACTGATTGATTTAGTAAAATAGCTATTAGCTAGAACCGTTCTCTGCTCGATCGTCATCGAACAGAATTGTTATCGTTCAAGAACGGCCTATCCTGATTTAACTATCCAAAAATAAGGGAAGAGCATTTCAGAGAGATTGGTATGAGGCGCTGACTGGCTGTGTGGCAGTACAAATCCAGAAAGTGTTTTGTTGGCCATGTCCAATGTTTTCCCAAAACATCGCCATCGTGGACTAAGAATACAAAAACGATGCGGAGTATTATGTCGATGCCAAGAAGATGAAAATCTAAATCGCATTTGACTGCATTTAAGACATGGAAAACGTATGGAGCTAGTGAACGAATTGATTGTCTTATGTCCTCAGGAAGAAACAGACAGCGTCAACAATGAGGAAAGACAAAATCGAGAAATTTTAAAAACTGTTACTGAGGCCATGCTGTATTGTCAAAGCAGCTGCCATTTAGAGGTCACAATGAGTCCGAAGGTATTTTGAACAAAGGTAATTATAGAGAGCGCTCGAATGTTTTGCTAAGTTTGATTCTGTATTTCTGAGCGTCACTGCATTGCAGATCAGCAGAATCTGATATAGTTGGTGACAGAAGATTTACTGGAGTCTCCCAGAAATTCAAAATGGTCTTTATCAGCTGTCTTGATTCAATTATTGAAGATGAAATCAGAAAGGAAATAAATGATCGCACATTAAGAGCATTCCGGTTGATGAAGCATCTGGATGTCTCCAACAAAGAGCAGCTAAGTGTCCTTGACAAAGCAAGTGAAATTATGGAGAGTATTGGATTTGTGGATGGGGTATGAACAGAAATGCCACAGCAATATCAAGTTGTCAAAGATAAACTTGGTAGAGTATTCTAATATAAAGAAAACTGGTTTCAGTGGCGTGCGGTGACCGAATTTAATAGGCAAGGCTAGTGTTGCGGCATGCCATGAAGTTTCTAGGGGTTCTGGGGTTGTTCCAGAAATTCTTTTTGATTTTGAAGGCTACTGGAGCGCATTTCCCGCGATTTCTGGGAGTACTTTGTCGAAAATGTATCTGTCATGACTGAAACAGTATTGAAAAATCTAAAAATTCAAAAACGCTTATAGAGTATATATATATCACACATGGTTTAAAGCTACATTTGTATTATTACATAAAGTCGTTTTAAGTAAATGGCTACTATGCATTTCATTGTAGTGAAGAAGTAACAGAACGAAATAGTCCAAAGTCCTACAACAGATTTACTTTAAATGTAAATTCCATCCGTTCTTCCTTTGCGCAAACCTTTAAACGTCCTCATAGAATCGTGGTTTCCGCAAGTAAACCTACAAACATCTCCTTCTTCGATTTAAATTGTAGCCAATGCAGAAAGTCGCTCTTGCTCTGTGTAATTGCGAAGATACGTTTTGATACACTTGAGAGCCGAAATGATCTTCTGCAGAGGAGACGTAATTTGGCATAGTAAGAATGAGCTGACATAATCGGCAACCTGGAAAAATGGCTTTCAAGTCAAGTCGATTATTTTTTGATAACTGCTCAGGTTTCTGATTTATTTCGGCAGATGCGTATGCTAACGACTAGTTCCACTTTTAGTGCTTGAAGATTAAAGAATGTTCCATATGATCTTGCAACGATTGCAGCTCTCTGTCTGGGAAAAATTCCGGCTGTACACCTGCTTTGAATGATCAAACAAGAAACGAATGCTCTGCTGTTAAGATCTTCGAATCTAGAGTCAATCTTCATGACAATGGTATCGACTACACAGAAAAGACACAAATAATAATACACTTGACCATCTTACAAGAGTAGCAAAAGGAAACTGAAACCATGACAGTAAATCAGTGCATAAATAAAGGCAAGCATTTCAACCAAAGACAATTCTAGACAAAAGATTACATTGACATTGTTTAGAACAGAAAATTAAACTGATTTTGCTCATCCAAAAATTTCTTGTTCGTAAAATGTTTAGTATGGCGCTTGCATGACCGCACGCCACTGCTGGTTTTACAAACATATGATGGTGCTTCTGTCATGTCTGGCCATATCAATGGTGTTCAAGCATTGTCGACAAGAGTATCCTTGCTCATTTTGTTCATTGTGCAGCTCATAGATTGAACCTGGTCCTATGCCAGTCAGCCTCATCAATTTCTCCTGTTAAAATCTTTTTATTAATATAGCTACATTCAGCACATTTACAAGCAATGCCCCAAAAAGAAAAGCTTTTCTCACATCTAACAACCTTGAGTTTCCTGCCCCTGGTGAAACAAGATGGTATTATCGCTCTAGATTAATCAATGTATTGCACAAAAACTATGAAAAACTTTTAGATATTTTTGAGGGGGTACTTGAACAACCAGCTGGGTGGGATGATGAGTCATTAAGTAAAATAAGTGGCTTACTGCATTATCTTAATAGCTTTCTCTTTTGTTTTTTGGGTGTGTTTTTTACAGGATTTTAGAACAGTCCACAATTTTGTATTCCATTCTTCAAAATAGGGAAACCCATTTTAACTATGGCATAAGCAAGATTGACAATTTCAAGCAGTTTATTGTGTCACTTCGCACAGATCAAGCTTTCACCGAGTTTTACCAAACTGCACTAGAAAAAGTAGGCCCACCAGCAACCAGAGCAGATAGTAGATACAATTACAAACAGCTTTATTTTGAGATTATTGATTCCATTAAAGGCATGTTAAGTGAACGATTTCAAGATATTAATCAGTTCGAGTTTTTAGACCTTGTAAATCCTAAACTATTTACTACATGGAAGGGCATAGTTCCACAGGAGAAGATCAATCTTCTCAAAGATAAGTATAGTCCTCTTTTTGACATCCAAACTTTGGAGAGTCAACTTTCCTTCATTTACAACGACAAGGACTTTCACAAAGAGTGCAGTAATGAGGTTCTTAAATACATCTTCAAATTTAATCTCCAGTCGAGTTTAGGTCAAGTGGTAAATTTGTTAAAATTGAATGGTGTGTTGGCAGTGGCAAGTGCTTCAGTAGAGAGGTCGTTTTCTTGCTTAAAAAGGGTAAAAAGCTATTTAAGAAATAGAATGGGTCAAGGTCGGCTTAGCTCTTTGTGTAGAATATCTATTCACAAAGATATCATTGAAAAGAAAGAGGAATCAGAGGTGTTGCATAACGAGGTGGTTGAAAAATTTGTAGAAAAACCCAGGAGGCTGGCCTTTTTTATAAATGATGAGTATAGTATGTGTTTTGATATTTGTTCGTATAATACATGGTACTTCATTGAGAAAATTAAGCATAACTTTAAAGAATAAAGCCATCCCTGTCTACTTGCCCCAATCTAAACAAGTTTAAACTAACAAGTAGAATGCTAAGAAAAATCTCTCTCTATGCACTTTAGAAGTGTCGTATACTATATTATTTTTTGTGCTAATACAAATTTCTTCTGTTTATGCAGGGCAGTGATGAGTAAATTATGTTTTAGGGGACAATTGTCTCCTGCGTAACGTTTCTCTGAGCCACCTTTAGTACCTTTTAACTAGTTGCAGTTTCAACGATTGCCACATTAAGAATGCAGCTAACAAAAATGGGTTTTTATAAATTATTGTACAACAAATAATTCGCCCTCGAAATCGCAGGAAATGCTGTTTCCAAGGCTCTGGATTTCAAAATTTTCTATTTTTTCTAGCTACGCCACTGGTTATAATACAAAAAATGATTGATATTTCAATTTATTAATAGATGATATTGTGTATAATCCACTTCGACTGTTATCCGCGTAACATTTATAGCTGAGCGCAGATGCAACAGATGGCTGACATGAATCCCAAATATCACAATATTCTTGTCGAATTTCCTGTTCATCTTTGTACTAATAAATAGCAAAACGACTTATCAAATAGCTTAGTATTGAAGTATTTGACACAACGGTCTTTTATGTTAAATAGTTAAATAACTAAAACAATTTCGATATGAATGTTTTTTTTCATGTTTAGCAAATAGTATTTATTTATTGCGAATTTTATTGGTATCTTTATTGATTTATGCCTGAATATCAATACTTGAAGTAACCAATTGTTATTGTTATTGTTATTATTAACTATTACTATTATTACTACTCAAGTTTTGAATAAGTTTCTTGTGCACTTCCAACATTTCCGTTTTCTGCTTCAAGACTTCAGCATTATGAGCTATCTCATTTTCAAGTCCCTGGAGATTTTTCTGTGCTTCCTCGAGTTCTTCGCGAACGCCCTTCAAACGCTTTTCGACATGATGGCGGCCAAGCCTTAGATCGCCATTACACGCCTCTAACTGGCCGATGTGATCTTCTTGCTCCTTCAAAACTTGCTTCAATTCAGTCATGGTTACTGTATCCATGTCGCAGCGACCTTTAAGGGTTGTGATCTCGCCTAGTCAAAAATTAAACGACATGGTCATGTTTTCAACAACAACAGCTTCCAGAGGAAGCAAATCTTGAATTCTTTGACAAAGAACTCTCGATGAGCTAACATTGAAATAAAAATAATATTAACACGATCAGGAGTGTTTTTAACGATTTTTACGGGCGAGAACACAAAAGAAAACCATTAAAACCTCGTGAATAAATAGACAACCACGTCTAACTCATTACTTCTTTGCGGAGGTAGATCGTCCAGAGTCCTGAGAAGGACTATTGGTGTTGATGTTGACTGACGTTTTGAAAACCTTAGCGGTAGTCATCTTCAGAATCAAGTCACTTACACGATACAAATACAGAAAAGCTTTATATGGATAACATTTATCAAATTCGTGATATCGTGTTACATCGTGGCAAATTTTCGTACCTGCTTTCGCGATTGACAGAGGCTTAACTAGAACGTTAAATGAGGGGTAAATATTCTTATAGTCAGTTTCGCCCGACAGATTTCTTTTGAAATTCAATTTAATTTCATCAGTAGGGCACAACAGAATATATGAATGTGAACACCCCTACACACAATTAACGTTCTAGTTACGCCTCTGGCGATCGCTGCAGATCTGCGACAATGCAACTAAAAGTGTTTAAGCCTGGCCCTCACTGGTGACATAAGGATAAGCATAAATGTGTCCTCACTTTCAAACTGCAATAAGCACAATTATCAATAAAAATAACAAGAAAAAAGAGTTTCGACAATCTTGTGCGTATGCAGCATGAATAAAACATCGCACAGAATAGAGAAAATCTAAACGTACAATTTACTAACCTCTTCTTTCGCCTCAAGCTTTCTACTCAAGTTTTGAATAAGTTTCTTGTGCACTTCCAACATTTCCTTTTTCTCCTTCAAGACTTCAGCATTATGAGCTATCTCATTTTCAAGTCCCTGGAGATTTTTCTGTGCTTCCTCGAGTTCTTCGCGAACGCCCTTCAAACGCTTTTCGACATGATGGCGGCCAAGCCTTAGATCGCCATTACACGCCTCTAACTGGCCGATGTGATCTTCTTGCTCCTTCAAAACTTGCTTCAATTCAGTCATGGTTACTGTATCCATGTCGCAGCGACCTGTAAGGGTTGTGATCTCGCCTAGTCGAAAATTAAATGACATGGTCATGTTTTCAACAACAACAGCTTCCAGAGGAAGCAAATCTTGAATTCTTTGACAAAGAACTCTCGATGAGCTAACATTGAAATAAAAATAATATTAACACGATCAGGAGTGTTTTTAACGATTTTTACGGGCGAGAACACAAAAGAAAACCATTAAAACCTCGTGAATAAATAGACAACCACGTCTAACTCATTACTTCTTTGCGGATGTAGATCGTCCAGAGTCCTGAGAAGGACTATTGGTGTTGATGTTGACTGACGTTTTGAAAACCTTAGCGGTAGTCATCTTCAGAATCAAGTCACTTACACGATACAAATACAGAAACGCTTTATATGGATAACATTTATCAAATTCGTGATTTCGTGTTACATCGTGGCGAATTTTCGTACCTGCTTTCGCGATTGACAGAGGCTTAACTAGAACGTTAAATGAGGGGTAAATATTCTTATAGTCAGTTTCGCTCGAATGATTTCTTTTGAAATTCAATTTAATTTCATCAGTAGGGCACAACGGAATATATGAATGTGAACACCCCCACACACAATTAACGTTCTAGTTACGCCTCTGGCGATCGCTGCAGATCTGCGACAATGCAACTAAAAGTGTTTAAGCCTGGCCCTCACTGGTGACATAAGGATAAGCATAAATGTGTCCTCACTTTCAAACTGCAATAAGCACAATTATCAATAAAAATAACAAGAAAAAAGAGTTTCGACAATCTTGTGCGTATGCAGCATGAATAAAACATCGCACAGAATAGAGAAAATCTAAACGTACAATTTACTAACCTCTTCTTTCGCCTCAAGCTTTCTACTCAAGTTTTGAATAACTTTCTTGCGCTCTTCCAACATTTCCTTTTTCTCCTTCAAGACTTCAGCAAAAAATAGAAAAGCCATTCATATACGTAAAAGCCATTCAATGAAATAGAAATGAGAATGAAATAGCCATTTTTTTCGCCCAGAGTCCTGAGAAGGACTATTGGTGTTGATGTTGACTGACGTTTTGAAAACCTTAGCGGTAGTCATCTTCAGAATCAAGTCACTTACACGATACAAATACAGAAACGCTTTATATGGATAACATTTATCAAATTCGTGATATCGTGTTACATCGTGGCGAATTTTCTTACCTGCTTTCGCGATTGACAGAGGCTTAACTAGAACGTTAAATGAGGGGTAAATATTCTTATAGTCAGTTTCGCCCGACAGATTTCTTTTGAAATTCAATTTAATTTATCAGTAGGGACAACGGAATATATGAATGTGAACACCCCACACAATTAACGTTCTAGTTACGCCTCTGGCGATCGCTGCAGATCTGCGACAATGCAACTAAAAGAGTTTAAGCCTGGCCTCATTGGTGACATAAGGATAAGAATAAATGTGTCCTCACTTTCAAACTGCAATAAGCACAATTATCAATAAAAATAACAAGAAAAAAGAGTTTCGACAATCTTGTGCGTATGCAGCATGAATAAAACATCGCACAGAATAGAGAAAATCTAAACGTACAATTTACTAACCTCTTCTTTCGCCTCAAGCTTTCTACTCAAGTTTTGAATAAGTTTCTTGTGCACTTCCAACATTTCCTTTTTCTCCTTCAAGACTTCAGCATTATGAGCTATCTCATTTTCAAGTCCCTGGAGATTTTTCTGTGCTTCCTCGAGTTCTTCGCGAACGCCCTTCAAACGCTTTTCGACATGATGGCGGCCAAGCCTTAGATCGCCATTACACGCCTCTAACTGGCCGATGTGATCTTCTTGCTCCTTCAAAACTTGCTTCAATTCAGTCATGGTTACTGTATCCATGTCGCAGCGACCTTTAAGGGTTGTGATCTCGCCTAGTCGAAAATTAAACGACATGGTCATGTTTTCAACAACAACAGCTTCCAGAGGAAGCAAATCTTGAATTCTTTGACAAAGAACTCTCGATGAGCTAACATTGAAATAAAAAATTTATTAACACGATCAGGAGTGTTTTTAACGATTTTTACGGGCGAGAACACAAAAGAAAACCATTAAAACCTCGTGAATAAATAGACAACCACGTCTAACTCATTACTTCTTTGCGGATGTAGATCGTCCAGAGTCCTGAGAAGGACTATTGGTGTTGATGTTGACTGACGTTTTGAAAACCTTAGCGGTAGTCATCTTCAGAATCAAGTCACTTACACGATACAAATACAGAAACGCTTTATATGGATAACATTTATCAAATTCGTGATATCGTGTTACATCGTGGCGAATTTTCTTACCTGCTTTCGCGATTGACAGAGGCTTAACTAGAACGTTAAATGAGGGGTAAATATTCTTATAGTCAGTTTCGCCCGACAGATTTCTTTTGAAATTCAATTTAATTTCATCAGTAGGGCACAACGGAATATATGAATGTGAACACCCCTACACACAATTAACGTTCTAGTTACGCCTCTGGCGATCGCTGCAGATCTGCGACAATGCGACTAAAAGTGTTTAAGCCTGGCCTCATTGGTGACATAAGAATAAGAATAAATGTGTCCTCACTTTCAAACTGCAATAAGCACAATTATCAATAAAATAACAAGAAAAAGAGTTTTGACAATCTTGTGCGTATGCAGCATGAATAAAACATCGCACAGAATAGAGAAAATCTAAACGTACAATTTACTAACCTCTTCTTTCGCCTCAAGCTTTCTACTCAAGTTTTGAATAACTTTCTTGTGCACTTCCAACATTTCCTTTTTATCCTTCAAGACTTCAGCAAAAAATAGAAAAGCCATTCATATACGTA
>NW_025813489.1:0-285000 GCF_021976095.1 Xenia sp. Carnegie-2017 | reverse complement strand
TTGATGTCACAATGTTTTCGCGCCAAAATGACGTAATTCGTACTCTTTGCTGAAGCTCCTAATGAAACTTAAGCAAACCAATCGACGCATGCGTTGTATTTTGTTGTGTTGTAATGATTCTACTACGTCATCAGCTATGGTCGTGTCAGAGTTGTACGAGAGAGAACATACGCATGCGCAAGTTAGCCAGTTGTGTACGTCTTGTCGCAAGCGAAGCTACGGAAAAATTTAGGAAGGATATTTATTCATTATAATCCTTCCCATCCATAATACAATTTCTCACAGGATCTTCTAAAAAGGATACAATCGCTAATTACAGATAAGTTTATCGTTTTCCTTACGTTATTGTTCATAACTTTTGCCCCATTTATATAGAAACAATTAAAGTATGTCATCCGAATCATTAACCGATGACGAGCACGCCGTGTCTGAATTTTATGAAATCAGCGCGCCGCAACGGCCTGATAGTGCTCCCACTAGCGGTGACTCACGTTTATACTCATTGCTTTCGGCTATGGAGGCTAACATGTCAGAAACGAATAAATATCTGAAAGGTATATTTGACGAGCATAATGCCGCCAAAAAAGCGACCACGTGCGTCTATTGAAAACAATGAATTATTGATAATAGACGAAGCCGAACAAGGCGAACAGCATGAGCACTCGGCCCCAAAGAGGGCAAAAATTGCCACAAAGTCTGGGCACAATTCTGACGGCAATGACCGCTCATTTGACCAGCAAAGTCCTGAGTCTGAAAGTACTGAGGGAAACTCTGAGATTGTGCATGAATCAGACGATACTTTGAGTTTATTCGGAGGACCAGAAATTGATTCAGAAATTGAAAACACGGTCGATAACGATGATCTTATTTCTGAAATTGCTCAAACACTATCTTCTAAGGAGCAAACCGGGCCCCCCATTTCAGAAAAATTGGCAAAAATCATAAACGCCAAGCTTAGCGAAAATTTTGACGTTACCAAATTAAAAGAAATTCTTAATAAGTACCTCGACCAAAAAATTGCGAGCAAATGTATGTGCCGAGAATAAATCAAGAAATATGGCAAAAAATGAAGCCATTTACTAAAAAAGGGGATATCAAAATGGCGAATCTACAAGATTCCACCATCAAAGGTTTATCAGGGCTTGCTTGTAGCATTGACAACCTTTTACAATGCAGGGAAAATAAGACAATTCCAAATTATAGAGCTCTTATACCAACACTGCTTGATGTAACTGCTTTATTTGGCCATGTATGCAAAGAACTTTCATACAAGCGCAAAGAGGCAATTCGGCCCATACTTCATCCTGATTTTAAACCGCTCTGTGCAAGGACTCGCAAAGTGGGCCCTCTTTTGTTTGGGGAATGAGAGTAATGAATCTTATACCCAATCCAGGCCAACGGGCACAAACTATTTTTACAAAACGGTTTTCATCAACCCAATCACAGGCACGCAAGCCTTTTTTATACCAACAAGGGAGGGCACAGTTCCCTCCCAGAAAACCCCAAACATTCACAAAGAACTAGAGTTATTAAAAAATCAGGTAACACAATTTTCAGAATTTGTTGAGCATGTACTTAAACCTTATTTTACCAGAAAAGTTAATTCATTTCAGGCTGGTCCAATTAAACTATGCCACAATGAATGGGCAAAGCTTACTACAGACCCCGATATTCTTGAGATGGTTTCAGGGGCAAAAATTTCTTTTAAAGGTTTTAAACCAGTTCAGCACCAGTCTCCTCCTCACTCTCTTCCTAAACAAGGAAGAAGCGAAATCGATGAAGCTATTCAGGCATTGAGAGATAAAGGAGTAATTATTCCTAGTAAATTTGATTCTACTGAATTTGTATCACCTATCTTTACCACTCCTAAAAAGGATGGTGGTGTCCGCCTGATTTTAAATTTAAAGAAACTAAATGAATCGGTCGAAAACTTTCATTTTAAGATGGAAAATATCCACACTGTACTTAAACTTATCACAAAAGATTGCTGGATGGCCTCTTTAGATTTAAAGGATGCCTACTATAGCGTACCTGTCCATCCAGAATCTCAAAAGTTCTTAAAATTCCTTTACAAAGGAAAATTTTACCAATATACAGCATTTCCTAATGGCCTCTCCTCTTGCCCGAGGAAATTTACTAAGCTACTTAAACCAGTTCTGGCCACATTACGTGTAATAGGTCACATTGTCATTATATACATCGATGATTTACTCCTGGTAGGCTGTTCCTATGAAAAGTGCCTTGACACAATTATACAAACCTTAATTTTATTAGAGAAGCTCGGTTTTGTCATTCACCCATTGAAATCTGCATTTATTCCAGTACAAGAAATAACTTTTCTTGGTTTTTTAATAAATTCACGAACCATGACAATTCAACTTACCAATAGTAAAAAAGAAAAATTGCTCTCCCTTATTAAAGCAATTCTAGCGCCCGCTAAAGTTCGGATTAGAAAGGTGGCTCAGTTAATTGGCCATATAGTATCAAGACTTCCAGCAGTGGAATTTGGACCGCTTTACTATCAAGCTTGAGAAAGATAAAACTTTAGCATTATCACAAAACAAAGGCAATTTTGAATCGTTTGTGATTATTTCCGATGAATCCAAAGCAGAGTTGAAATGGTGGCTAAAAAATTTAAAGGACTCTTTTAAATACATTCTATCTATACCAGATGGTAGACAATAGTACTACAGTGTTTGTCATAAACAATATGGGCACTAGTCATAGTGTCATGTTAAATACTACAGCATTAGAAATCTGGGAATTTTGCATAATACACAAAATCAAAATATCTGCCGCACATTTACCAGGGTCAAAAAATGTAATTGCGGATAAAGAGTCAAGAAAATTGTACCGTGAAGGTGAATGGAGGTTAAATCCCGTTTGTATCAAGATTGCCATGAGCAAGTTTAATTTCCAGCCTGAAATTGACTTATTCGCTTCACGACTAAACAAACAGTTTAATCAATACTGCTCTTATCGACCAGACCCTGAGGCAACATATATTGATGCTTCTCCATCCCGTGGAAAAACTTAAACTTTTATTGTTTCCTCCTTTCAGCTGCATCTTACAAACTGTTCAAAAATTCTACAGGAAAAGCCACTGGCATTTTGGTAATACCAAATTGGCCAACACAACCTTGGTATCCCCTAATCGAACCAATACTTTTACAACCTCCTCATGTTTGTCCACCGTCGCAAAACCTGCTCAAACTACCAGCTGCACCAACAGAAGTGCATCCACTAGTAAAAAAGCTAGAGTTGAAAATATGTCTTGTGTCAGGCAACAACTTACATCAATAGGTGTCTCTCCAAGTTCAGCAGAGATAATCATGGCCTCTTGGAGAAAGGGAACAAAAACCCAATACCAAACTTATATAACTAAATGGAGTCAATTTTGTGTTGCTACAAAATGTGAATTTTTTAATCCCTCTATTACCACAATCATTCAATTTTAACTAACCTTTTCATTCAGGGCTATCTTACTCTGCTATAAATTCTGCACGCAGTGCATTATCTGCCATAACCCAGACCAACAATCGAAACAAATACAGCATTAATATGATGCAGCATTGATATAAAACATCATATTGCTATCATATGACAAATATTCCAATATGCATTCTAGTAATCAATGTATAACATAATTCACACAATGTTTGTGACCTACCGAGCCTGAAATCTCTATGAACTTTGCAATTTACTTTGCAGTTGTATTTTACAGTTCCTTTATAGCCATATCAGTCCAACGGACACAAATAAAAAACTAAAAGAAAAACCAGAAGAGGAAGTACCGAAAATCTTCAAGAGTCTTGCTTACCCCTTCACCATTCATAAAACATCATTATCCAATGTTGGCTCACCTCACACATGGCCAGTGCTCCTTGGTGCACTTCACTGGCTTATGGAACTTGTCAAGGTTGAATTTTGTACAAATTGAAATTGAAGATTGATGAGTTTGCCCAAACATTTTAAAGCGTGATTTCCTTTCCTTCTTTTTTTTTCAGTTGGCTCAAAATGTTAATGACACCATCGACGAATGTCTGTTTCCCATGAATGATGAGGACAAGGTAAGTTCTTATCTCTATCAAAATGTCTTTGCAGTCTGAATGCCATAACATGTGATAACATGTGTTTCAAATGTACCTAGTCTAATATGGCTGTGACAGTCATAGATATATGGGATGTTTATGCTTGATTTTCCAATGAATTGTATTAATATACCAAGCAATTAAGCGAAATGTAAATGTTTGACATGATAGGGCAAAACCTGCAAAGTATCTTCAGAAAATCTAATCTAAACCAAAACAACCACTACTAAATCATTCCAGATCCATCTCTGTATTCAGCAGATGTTTCTGCCACTGTTAATGTCTCACTATGTACACCTTTGTCTTGTTACCCCAGTTGTATTTTGATTACCTTGAGAAAGCGTACGAAGCGTTTATTTACGGTCAAGACTTAGATAATCTGGATGAGTACACAGAAGCACTATATGAAGAACTGAGTGAGTGAAGTTGTCATTGCATCAATTCCTGTAACCTTTGGTAGTGACCTACAAGATTTATGCATGTATCTGTTTCTATTAATGTAGGAAACAAGAATGCTCCACTTATTGCTGGTAAATGTGTATTGTTGAAAAATTATGTGCATCGTCACTTTGTAATGTACAATTTTATGATTTTCATATTCCAGAAAACGAAGAGCTGAGTCACGAAAACAAGCTACTGGAGGAAGAACTGGCGAGACTTGAAAGTGAACCGGTAGGAAAGATATTGTGTCGTGAAATTTTGAGAACTTCAAATTGCTTATTTCTAAATGTGAGTGTGAGCAAAATAATCGCAAACGGTTGGGTACTTTTACGTACATGTGTGAACATTTTGGAAAATCGCTCATATAAATTGTTCAGAGCCAAAACTTTGGCCACTGGTGAAGCTCCATCACTGTGAAAAATTACTGTGACATAATTTATGACATAATTTGGCTCGATCCTAGGAATGGCTCGGTTTTCCGATTTTCATTCAGATTATTTGGCCAAAAATCGTACTGTGATTTTTCTTGCACGGAGCTTCATTTGTGCAAAATTAATTTAAAGGATTTTCCACAAATGTTCCCATACACGTTCATCCCTTTAAAGGTGCATCTTGTTAAAGTGAGCTACGTGTTTGAAATTTGTCATTCATCCTTTTTGGTAGGGGTGGGTTGTGGTCGCCCACTTTTATAAATACATACTTTTGTATTTCATATTATCTTTGAAATTACCCTCCCCTTTTACCTCCCTTTATCTCCATCTTTTCACAGTTGATAGATGTGTAGCTAACAGTCTTAACATATTCATACTTAACCTAGTCAAAGCTTGAAGCATTAGTGGAACAAAAGAGAACACTAGAGCTCGACAAGTAAGAGAAGATTTACCGTGATGTTGCTTCCACCATGTACGTTGTATTAATTTGTGGAAACATGTACTGGGGATGTTGTCGATTCTTAGGACTAAATTCTACACCTACATCACTGATCTCGAGAAGCATCGTCTCAAACTTGAGGAAAGAAAAATTCAGAACGAAGAAGAATTGAATGATCTCAGTAAGTGCAGTGTGGTGTCTTGAGGCATCCTCTTACACTTGCGTAGGGTGAACTACCCCTCCAATGTACAAGCCCTATCCTGAGTATGTCCAGTTAGGTCACCCCAATCGTGAAACTCAACTCACTTTCACAGAAAAACCCTACCGCTTATACGCTGACCCTTAGATAAGCCCATTTACTTGGGTAATGTTTATAGATCACTTCAGTACGTACGTACGTATAATATAGTCCATGCAATACTTCTGCCTCCCCCCCTCCCCCGCTATATTAGCGTCCATGTATAAGTCCATTTGTAAATTATGCGAACGCTAAGGGTAGGGTATAGTACTTATTTTCTTCTGACAAAATATATCGACTGACCGAAGTTTACTTTGAGGAGAAAGTAATTATGAGCATGTTTCATTTTGACTGTTACGGGATTTCATCATGAATTTTACTTCAAATAATCGTGATATTTTCATTTTTTATGTTACCTCAATTATGTAAAGATTAAAATCAACAGAAGTAGAGTTGAAGCGTGAAGAAGAATATTCTTCTTTGCTCGTCAGCTTTATATTTCATGCGTTATGAAATATAAAGCATGAAATATAAAGCTTACGAGCAAAGGAGAATTTTAGAAAAACTCCATGAAAGAAGAGATACGCTGGATGAAAACATATGGGCGACCGAAATGAATTATGCGCGCAGATACGAGCAGGTATATTTGAAATTTACTGACAACAACCACTGGCGGGAAATTTATATAGGGGTTAATATCGAGGTGCCTTCTCCCTATAGCATGAGATTTCCCATCACATTCTATCCAGAACAAAAGTTGCAAACCAGTCAAGGTTTAACACCGTAATAGTACAGAACTCTATCAAATAGTCATAGTTAAGAACGACAGAAGGTGTACATTATTGTATTTTTGTTGTGTTGTAATGAATTAAAAAAAACTCGTGGTTTTTATTGAAATGCCAAATCGTAAAAGAGCTTGCTTTCCTCGCATAGAATCGTGAGCTCAGCTGAAAACGCCTGTGGCAATGATTACGAGCTGCAGTTGAGCGGTTGAGCGGTAACATCAGCCGCACTAAGTGCACAAATCATATGTGATTCACAGGACGCTTTACAATACGAAAACAACTATCTCAAACGTGTTTTCGACAAAAACAACTATAACTCTGACTTTATCAAGCGCAACACGTACAAACCCAACGAACCCAACGAAACGAACAACTCAGTGACAACAGCAACGATACCTTACATCAAAGGTACGTCTGATAATATCTCGCGTATCTTACGACCATACAACATACGTGTCGCACATAAACCAATCACAACGTTACGACAAGTACTAACGAACATAAAGGACAAAGAACAACCCAACGAACGACAAGGTGCAGATTACAAAATAAACTGCTCCGACTACCACGCCTCCTATATCGGGGAAACTGGCAGGAACTTAAACATAAGACTTACTGAGCACAAACGAGCTACTAAGAAACACGACAAAACTAATCACATTGCCGAACATCACCGAATGACAAAGCACAACATTGACTGGGACTCGGCAAAATGCATCACTTACAGTACTGACTATAGACAACGGCTTACATTAGAAAGTTGGTACACCAACTAGAAACAAACCCCCCTGAACAGATCACAGCAATTACTGGCACCTTACAAACGACTTATTCACAATACAAACAAACGATCAACTAAAAAACATCACACTTCAAACTAATTCACAATGACAATACACAATTGACACCCACACATTACAACTAAAAACGTCACACCTATATCACACATCACAACTAAAAATAAAATATTTCACTTCACACTAATCCACAATGACAATACCCATTTCCTGCACACACAATACACTGACGTAAGAACCAGACAACAAATACGGCTAACCTGACGTTTACTCCTCTTTTGACTCTGAAGATGACTACCGCTAAGGTTGTCGAAACATCAGTCAACAACAACAAAAACAGTCCTTCTCAGGACTTTATTAACCTGGACGATCATCATTTACAAACTTATAGTTGACTCTCGGGCCCCTTCTGATCATCCAAAACACGCATATCAGATGAGAAAACTAAAATTGTTCATAGAAATTACAAGCAAGCCACATGAAATGCTTTTTCGAGTTGATTTATACAAACAGCCAGTGTATCCCCTTAAAAGAATCTGTGACAACTGTTCTTCTATTTGAATAGGTAGAATAGCAAAGTGGAAAAGTTGAATTTTTAGGAAGGCAATATATTTGCTCCAGTAAATCATTTGCCAAAGAACATGCTTTTGAGGGGTTTTTCGGAAAGGCTTCAAATGCAAATTGTACAAAGCTTGTAAAACCGGTTGCTAGTTTTCTCTTCCAAAATTCTCTTCTTTTCCCAATACTGCTATACAAAGTACTATCTTTCAAAAGAACTTAACTCTACATATCATGAATATATGAATACGAGCCTCCTCCCCCCAGTTAACAATCTTTCTACGCCCATGCTCGTCCAATTTCTCAACATTAAACAGTTACATTCGCTCTTTAACACTGGTTTGCGCATGCACAGTGCTGTATCTTGTACAACTTCCATTTGTAACTGTTGACTCGTAGAATTCCTTCTAATTTGCGTTATAATCTTCTACGTTGCGTACAATACACTGCTGTGTTGTAGCATGTTTGTAATTAATAAAATGCTTTACATTCACTTGTCATCTAAATATTATATTAGGGAGCTTTAGCACGAGTACGGCTACGGCTACGTGTTTTTGTTGTCGCAACAATGTTTTCGCGCCAAAATGACGTAAGTCGTACTCGTAGTCTGTGCTAAAGCTCCCTATTATTTTGTTACGTGCGTCATTTTTAGGTAAGTGAGCTTGTCATGGCATATTTACTCTTTAAAAAACATGATTACAACGAGTGTGGTCTCACTCACTTATTCTTCTTGTTTTTTGTTATTTTTTATCTATATTTTAAAATTTTCATACTCCAGGTGTCAAGTTTACTACGAAAGGCTTACGAAAATCGTTCTGTGGCAGATACAAACTGTAACGATCGCTCGTCGAGAAGTCACTCTGTCTTTCAACTAAAACTCGTCGGGAGTAATGAGATTACTGGGGAACTAAGTCAAGGCAGGATTATGCATATTTATGTTTTGTTTTCAGTTTAAGAATTTTTGAAATAGTTCGTCATATTAGAATATGGATGTTGACTATCGACTTAGTTCTATATGATTAGTCCAGCTTTTATTTTGCTTTAACACGTTTCCACGCGGTAAAACAGGGACTGCGCAGCGAAATCAAATCTGGAGGGTTGGAAAGCCTGTTTTCCACTAGGCACGTGTCGTAACCTATCATAGCATGCGCCCTGTTACGTTTTGCTACGATACGTTACGATACGTGGCTATTGGAAAACAGGCTTAAGACATATATTAACTAAATATACTACGTCTTACCTTGCCTTTAATTTAGCTAAAATGTATAAATGTTAGCAAAAACTTTATCTGGGGAAAAGTGGGTGTGTGTGCTCTAGTCCCCACTCTCTTTGGCGCCGTGGCTGTAAATGTCTCCTCGATATTTATTATATATTCAGTAGCAAAAGAATCTGCAAAATTGTTATCTATTGTTTTGCGATGACGATGAGCTAAATTTTTTCAGGGGTATTGAGTTTGGTTGATCTGGCGGGTTCTGAAAGAATAAGTCAATCCAGATCAACAGGATTAAGACTTAAGGAAGCTAATCACATAAACTAGAGCCTCACACATTTGGGTATAGTCTTCAACTTCTTGGCTAAGAAGGTAAGCATATACTTACCTTATGATGGATGAACTTGAATTCATTGACAGGAGATATGATTTTTGTATTTTATTGATTAACGCTGTGCACAATGCGATTTTAAACATTACATAAATATAAGAAAAATGCATACATCTGCAACAATAGACCGTTCTTTGAAATTCCAACAATAAAAATTTGCATGTTTAGATTATTTATTCCAGAAAATAAATGTTTGCGTCTGTTTTTAAATTTACTCAATCATACGTAGCTATACTGTGTAGAGAGATGATAGTCAAATAAATTATAATACATTTTAGGCTAGTCACGTGCCTTATAGAACCTCGAAATTAACTCATTTGTTGCAAAACTCTCTTGGTGGTAACAGTAAAAGGTTGGTATTACTGAATATATGTGTATCAGATTTTCATCAATGTACACACGTCATTGTAGATGACATGAAGTATTAACATGTGTTAGTTGTGATAATTAGTGTATGTAAATAATACATTCATATTTCAGTTTGATGTTCGTGAATGTTTCTCCTCGCGAGGACTCTTTCCAGGAAACCCTATGTTCACTTCGATTTGCCACTCAGGTATGATTCGTATATATCATAGCATGATTTCGAGTGCAATTCGGGGAAAACATGCACGAGTGAGTTTTTCAAAGACTATCGAAATTGCACAAGTCTGAAGGACGAGTGCCTGTTTTTCCCAAATTGCACGAGAAACCATGCTATTACTTATTAATAAAGTACATGAAAAAATTTCTCAATCCTGCCGGCAAGTTGTAAATATCGACAAACTCGTATTTTTGAATTCCGTGAAATATTACTTTTCGCAACACCATAGCTTCCGCACACGCAGCTAGAACAAGGTATCTACTTTTAACAGTGTTCATGTGTTCATACAGAAATAATTTGAAAACGGTGAACTGTAAGCTCGTTCGCCAAAGCATGAGTGTATGATCTATGAAGTAGAACATATATTTAGCATTTAATCTATTGTTGTATTTTCTCATGCTATGTCATTAGGCTGCGACTACAGATATTTTTCATACGTCAATTTCTACGTGAGAAAGTGAATCTCATTTCATTTGGTTATAAACTATATATGTATGTTGCAACTAGCATTCAAGTTATTGTTTTTGGAAATTTAACGTAAATTGTAACAGTGAAATCTGCACAACAATATCATCAGGCATTAATATTTCACTATTGGCTGATTTCTAAAGGACATGACATAAGCATCCGCATAAACGTAAACTTAAAAAAATATTTAACTCAAAGAAGAACAAATGAAGAATTGAATAAAAATTCCACGATGTCTTTGTTCTTGTAAACATTTTAGTAAGAGTAACTAAAGTCTTTTCGCTCATGTTCATTCCACTGTTGTAAAACATGCATAAACGTTTTAGCACGCTGCCTTACCCTACACTTTTATTCCATCAAAATCGCCATTTTCCATTCATTGATATTCCGTGTGAAAACTTTAAGAAATAACTTACAAGAAATTCCTCTGCAGTACAAAAAGTGTGAAGTTCAAAGTAATTATAAATGTCTTATAATACAATGATATCAAACAAAAATATTTCCACTCGAAGTTCAGGCACAAAAATAGAAAATTTACTATAATATACATATACAAGGAAGTTTCTTTACGAAAACAATAAAATCCATAAAGACAAAAAATGTTTTCATATTCTTAAAAATTATTTATCAGGATTAATGGCACAATTTCACAGAATACATACGTCAGTTGTTTTGCCGTAATAGTCAATCTGATGAATGTCGCGAGCTAAACCAAAGTCTGCAATTTTCATTACTCTATCTTCACCAACTAAAATATTCCTGGCAGCAAGATCGCGATGAATACACTACAAAATTATTGGTGGTGTAAGGGTAAATCATCACACCAATGCTTATATAGCTGTACAGTGATATAGTTCAATCTAAAGCCACCTTTCTTCCTGACAAATATTCCATTCCACGAGCAATTTGATAACTGAAGGAGACGAAATCCCTAAAGCACAACTTTTCTTCTCCTTCTATTGGAATGGTCTCTCCGTTTCGGTCAAGTCTTCTTTCACGAAGATATTCTCGTAACATATGATTTACGACAGTGTTTTTTGTTAAAACCGCCGATTTTTGCACATCGTTTGAAAAAGTGATGTGCAATTGTTTTCAATTTAGCTAAAACGATGTGCAAATTACACATTGCACACCGTTATTTCGCACACTGCATTAAGTCATCAAACAAGGTCTCACATGTACATATCTCCTTACCCTCGTAAAGTAGCAACATGAGTCTGTGTGTTGCCATTCACTTCAAAAACCCTGACACTGCGATATGACGAGCAAGTTGCATAGCACGACCAGATTTACAGGTGACCGCCCCAATGTAATGTTTCAATGTTTCGTCGTAAGTTCCTAACAGAGAAAAGCAATTATGCATTTCAAAAAACCAAAATCATTCAAAATACATACTTCTTGCATTTCTTTTTCTTTCATCACAACGTTTCCTTGAAGTTGGTGTTTCTGTCACTCCAATCATTTATATTAAAGGACATTGGCAACGAAAATTTTTTTTCATACGTTTATTATAGATTGCTATTGAATACTTTAATCTCGTGTTTTTGCGTCTCTTTTGAATTTTGCTGTTGAGAAAGTTTGAATATAGTTGACCTGATGTGCTTCATTTACAATGAAGCAAATCACATCGGCACATCACTTCCGTCACATCGTTTTTCACTTTAAGATGTTTTTCACGAGATTTCAATTTCGAAAAATTCGAATAACAAAATCGATGAAAAGCAACAATTCACAAGAAACTAAAAAATAGAAGAAAAAACTATGAAATCAATGCTGTATTTCTTGAAATAGATAATATTATAATAACAACTATCTCACTTCACAAATCAATTCAGTTTCTATTCGACGCTGTTTTTCTTTTTTGATCTTCTCATCCTTTTGCCTTGACGATGTAGAAATTTGTTTTATGATTAGGATAATTCAATTTACTGCATGGATAACACGGTTGACTATATAGATAATATGGTTCACGACATGGATAATACGGTTGACTATATGGATATTACGGATCACTACATGGATAAGACGGTTGACTGTATGGATAACAAGGTTGACAGTATGGATATGGTTCACTACATGGATAACACGGTTGACTGTATGGATAATATAGTTCACTACATGGATAACATGGTTGACTATGTGGATAACACGGTTGACTATATGGATAACACGGTTGACTATATGGATAATACGGTTCACTACATGGATAATACGGTTTGCTACATGGATAACAAGACGGCTCACTTGATAGATTATACGGTTCAATACATGTATAATATGGTTCACTAAGACTAAATGAATGATATGGTTCACTAAATGGACAATACGGTTTACCACATGGATTATATAAAGTCCACCATATGAAACAGGGTGACTTTTGGATATGTAAATTTATAGAACTTTACTTGCAAAGTAATTTTGTCTCATGTTGAGCTTGCGCTAATGTTTGAAATTGCTCCTGAAGTTCTGTTAATTGTGAAATGAAATCCTGTAATGAACGAGCCTAGGAAGATATGGGATAAAAGAGAAGATAAAGAAGTAAAAATTTGATGGAAAATGGGTTAAAAGTTAAGCAACAAACCGGACCCGTTCAATATTGTTCTGATTGTATTCAATTTTCAAGTTGTCTAATGTCGTTCACGATTCATTGACTGAAATGAAACGATTTTGAATCAGACAATTTCAATAAAAAAACTTTGAATATGATAAAGTTTAATGGATCTTTGAGTACACCACATGATAGATTGAATACACCCCGTGATAGATTAATACATCACGTGATGGATTGAATACAACACGTGATAGATTGTTTACCGTAAAAACGTGTCACATATACACAAAGTTACAAAAACTTACTCTTACTTCAATCTTATTATGGGCAACTTCCAACTCTACTTCTTTATCATTTTCTCGTTTGACACACTCATCCAGTTGATGTTTTGTTTGTTTTAATTTTTCTCGTAATTTCTTAATCCTACCATCCATCTCTTCTTTTCGCTTTTAAACCAAACATTTTCCTCTTTCAAAGAGTTTTTTAGCTTCACTATTTCCTGAAAATCTTTGCGCATCTAGAAGAAATAATTATTTGTTTATTTTTTCATGAAAAAAATGAACAAAAAATTGGAATCAAATGATGAGTAATCGACGCTGTTTAGTTTGATCAACGTCATACGTACGTAGACTTAAAATTTATTGAGTATCCATTTTTACCTTACCAATTTCCTTCTTATGATTCTTCTGAATTTCTTTTATTTCAGAATCATATGTTTTTCTAACCTTGTCGATTTTCGTCTCCATTGTAACAGCTTCCACTTCCATCTCGCGTTTAACGTTCACATCTACATCTACATGTACATGTACATGCACATCTACATTTACACCTGGCATTCTGATAATGTCGAAACATGTTTGCTCTCAAATAAATCGTCGTTTTTCTCAAGTGTTTTTTAAAATTGCTTCTAATTAGAAATTATGGTAGAACGAAAATTGTCATGTTAAGGATGTGTCAAATATAGATTTAATAAAATACAAATATGTTTGCAATGTATTGACTATACCGCAGCTTTATCTATTTACTGCATGTTCTATTATTGAATTCATTATTCATGTATCTACAATCACCATCTTTATTATATTTAGTTCCACGTACGAAGTCCTCAAGATCTGAAACTTCGTATTTCATTGAGAGACAATAAAAATCGTTTGTTTGATAAATTTACGTCACTTGAAATTATTTGGACAAGCAGCAGCTATGATATGGCTTCATATTGTTGCTTAAACAAACATCTTTCTCCAAGTATACACGCCATACATACGAGACCATTATGTCCGGAACGTAAAGCAAGAAGTTCTGTGTTTAAACAAGATAATGGTACAGCACGAACAATAGGTGTTAGTAAAGCTATTTTAATGTTTTTTGTTAATCTTGTAACGATGTTGTCGTCTGTATAATTTTTTTCTTTTTCATCTTTTGATATTGTACGTAAGGTCTGTGACCAAAATGCGAGACGTGTTAAGAAGATAATGACAGACGTTACATCAAATATTACGGTAAAATAGAGAATCAGTTTATAGTTTGAAATACTTACATCGATACCATGTTCTTTCCAATCTTTAAGGTCTTGACAAACTTTTTTAGGTTGATTGAGCAATCCACTCTTCCCTCTCCAATAGATTTGTTTGTGTAAGTACTATCGATGTTTTTCCAGTCATCATTATTTGACCAAGCGTTTACGAGAACTGCTATAGTTGTAGCAATGTCGAGAGATCGTAGAACTAGAAAAAATAACAAACTGTGCGATGTATCCACGATAGTTTAACTTTGCAACTTTGTTATAATTTTCACTAACTTTTCTTGTCATTTTTTGTAAACGAGTCAAGGTTGTAGTTAGTGCATGGTGTTATTCAAGTGAATGTCTCTTCATTATGTATTTCATGTTATATCTACGTAAGATTCTTTAATATTTTATTAGAAAATATCTTTAAATAATCCAATAACCATTATTCATTTACCGCATGTAACATTGATTTATATGTCAAACATTTCATCGTCAGATTCATAAAATAAGAGTATTCTGCGCATTTCTACGATGGAAACGAAATAAAAAGTATACGCAACATTGGGTATAGTTTATGGTTTACACACCAGTTCACGTACGAACAGGTATACCTGCTCTTTTCATATGTATTTGCATTAAAATATTAAATTTTTTACAAAAAACAGCAAGTAAAAACCTACCTGTCATTTACTTTGTAGTTTTCTTCTTTTCATATGTAAAAGAAATTAATACGTACTTGCAGAAAGATAGCATGATTAACGTCCTTTCATGTGACAAATTATTACAATGAAAACCAATCATATTTTCTTAGCAAAATATCTTGTTGTCTGTTATTTCATTATGTGCTCTTTTTTAATGTTATTTCCCTTCTTTTTAAGTTTAAGTTTATGATATGTATGTAACAAAACCAAACAGTACACTGACATTAGTCGAACAGTCTACTCTTGCTTTACAGTGTCCCTAGTTACCCATAGCAAGCCATCCACAGTTATCCAGCAGTATTCTAACTTTCTTTATTATTTCATTTTGTTTTTTCAATCAATATGTTTCGTTCGTTCATACGTTTTTCTAGAGCTTTTTTTCTCTTTTCGTTTTTGTGTTGTCACCAGTTTATGTTCTTTTACGATATTTTTTTTAGTTTGTAGATCTCAAACATGTGTTCTTTGTATGTTGTTGCTCATGTTATATTCCATGATATCTTGTTTTCTCTAGGCTTAGCTTGAACTGTTTCATGAAAGAACAAGTGCACTTATGATAAACGTATGGAACGGATCGTACACACAGGAATGATACTTTCAGCAATAACTGTTGAAACAACTTTCCAAGTCTGAATCGTGCTTACCGTTTTATGGATTTTTTTATCATCAGGCTGTAAACCTTTCTTGTTAAAATTATCCTTCAGTGTTTTGTAGGTTTCGTGCACTGTTTGATTAGTTTTGTATCTTTTCTAACCGCATGTAGAAGTTTCGTGTCGAATTTTTGTGAAACTGATTTGATATTTTGAAACTGATAAACTTTTTCATCATATTTCCTTCCAGGGCTATGTTTAAACACAATGGGCTATGTTTCCTTCCAGGGCTATACTTAAACACAATTAAATTGTAAAATAACCAGAAAACTGGTCGATAAGTCTTTCCCCATTTCCTTCAATCCTGTTGAAACATTCTATCAGTATACGACCTTCAGAATAATTTATATAATGGATGACAATTTACTATAAAGGAATAACAATTTATACGTACCAGTTGATATTAATAACGTATTAAATCTCACTTCATGGTAGAGTTGAGTTCATTCCCAATTTGAGTGTCTAGTGTCTACCTATTTTGCTGCGCACATGACATGGATGAGATGTTTTTATCGGTTGACTTATTTTTCGAAAACACATACAGCGAAAAAGTTATGTTGATTTCAAGGTTCTGTTGAGCATCGGTTCTTTAAAGTATCCTAACAAAATGGCCGCTTGGACGTTACACGAATGTTGAACGATTTTGAAAATAAGGATTTTCCTCATCCAACAAGGCAAAAATTCCATTGTTTTTCCACTCGCTACCCTCCCTATACATATACTTCCTAGAGCAAAGAAAATGCAAAGAGAAAATAGTTGTTTATCGGTATGGTCTGATCATAGGTGGCCCAAAAATCACATAGCTAAATTGTATAATTAACGATAACTCTCTCCCATTTCATTGCAACAGACCGTAACATTGAAACAGAAGTTTGCGGTGCGCGGTCTGTTACGATGAAATGAGGAGAGTTTAATGTATTTGTTTAATCTATTTAGCTAGCTAAATGATTTTTTAGAGACGCCTATGGTCTGATTGACCAATTGGAAAATCGGTCATATTACTAAGTACTATTTAATGCCTGACTGCCCTTCCCCCACCTCACCTTACCCCCCCCCCCAACGGTAAAATACTTTTGCATTACACAGATTATATCGCTTCAAATTTCAAACTCTATATTTTGCCATATTATTTTCTGACTTTAATATTCCACGTGAGAAACATTTTTTACAATGTTTTCTTTACAGAGCTTTCATCGTTACTTTCCAGCACATTGCTATCGGATTCTTTGTCATCTCCTTTACTGGCTTCATCCTCAGTCTTTTCCTTTAACTTTTCTTCTGTATGATCTTGATAGCTACAAAAAACAGATGATATAAATCATACAACAGCATAGATAAAGCAATTTTGCCCACGTAGAAGCCGAATCGTTAATACGCATTTAATAAACATGACAACGAATATTTCAACATCTTGTGTGTGATGTCATCTTTAGTACAGCTGTAAGGCTGGAAAAAATTGCTTTTGAGGGAACTATTTCCAGTTTTAGTAAAACACTACTAAAAATAGCACTTGAAGTTTAGAAAAAATATAAATAGTTTAAGTCACAATGAGCTACTTTAGCGGAAGATGAAACTTCGTAGTCACTCATAAAGCGACCCCACAAAGTGACGGACTAACGGTAACGTAGTAACGTACTTGCAAACAAAGTTATTCACAGCAACGAGCATTTAATGCGATGATATTACACAAGATACTAGCTTTAAAGACGTATAATAAAATAAGAGGTTTAATAAAACATCTATTTTAATTCATCTGTCTCTCATTACTGTTATTTTATAAAAGAAACAAAAGATGTTTAATGTTACATGTTTGTAAATGTAGATCGTCCAGGTTAGTATAGTCCTGAGAAAGACTATTTTTGTTGTTGACTGACGTTTCGACAACCTTAGCGGTAGTCATCTTCATTTGACTCTGAAGATGACTACCGCTAAGGTTGTCGGAACGTCAGTCAACAACAAAAAAAAACAATCGGTAAGGAGGGGAGGGTGAGGTTCGAAGTCTTGTTTGCAATGGGGAAGTAAAGAAAGGAATCATACTTGCTATTTATATTTCAACTAACAATGCTTTAATGGGATATTTTATTTGAAATCTACCATATCCGTGATTTGTTCTAGTTTCTTTCATATCTTAATATCATAGATATTAACATTACGTTGTTGTGATGTACTCAGGTATAGCAACAAGATAATCATTGTCTTCAATGTTCTACCAACTAAACTATAACAACAACATTGGACTATGATGACTTTTCAAAACACAGTTCTAGTTTCTTTCATACTTTAATATCATAGATAATAACATCACGTTGCTGTGATGTACTCAGGTATAGTAACAAGATAATCATTGTCTTCAATGTTCTATCAACTAAACTACAGGATTAACTTGATCATTGCCTTCAATGTTCGATCAACTAAACTACAAGATTAACTGTGGACTATAATATTTATAAAGAAAACTAGTGCTCCAAAACAATGTATCGGACAATATTCGCCTCTCATACCTTTCCTCTACATAAAGCCAAAAACATCGCTCCTTTAAACTCGGTGCTTTTCACTTTTTCATAAAAGCCATCCATAGTCTGAAAATACAATATTAGAACTAATTATTAATATATTATAGCACATCTGAAGACGATCTGAACGAATGAAAAATCTATCACCTCCGCAAACTCAACATTCCTTCGAGGTTCGATGAATATAGGTTTACGTTGCTTAAGTCTCGGCCAATTACTTTTGGTCTGTAAGGTATAGATAAAGAAAATGTATATGAGACGATGTGATCAATAATATCATATGATTTATGAAAAGCGATATCCAGGACCTTCCAGTTTTGAACAGCGACCTCAAGCGAGGTATAGGTTGGAAAAAACACCAACATTCCATCAGGGACAACCTGAGCAAAGTTTACTAAAGAAAAGAAAAATGTTAAAGTTAGAGTACTCTTAAATGTGCGCTTAAATTTAATGCTGTGACGAAAGAAATCTTTTAAAATGTTTTAAAGTAAAACATTATAATCCGACGTTTTACCGATTGATAGTGAAAAATAAGACAAAACAATTTATCAATGCTGCTAATTACTGTAAGTGGTGAATTATCTAACTATTAGTTGCCTTGATTTGGGAGACTTTCATTGCTGTTTAAGAATGCTAGTAATCCAGTTGTAGAATAAGAGTATTTAGTACTTAGTATACAACTATACATAATTTTATAATAGTATTGTTACTTTTTGAGAATCATTTATAAATTAGAAGTTACTGTAAAAACTGACTGATTTTCTTGCAGACCTTTTGCTTTTAATCTGCCGAGTTTTGTCACACTTATATAGTGCAGTAGGAATGTGTGTAAGCTTATTTCAAATATAATTGTGATCATTACTTGTAAGTTATATGATTTTACATCTGTTAGTCAATTCAGTAAACGTTGTGAACGTCTATATGATCATTTCGTACGTGACTTATGTTTACATGGCTTCAGCCTCGTCAAGACCCCCCACCCCTTCCTCTAAAAAATTTAGCCTTGGTCAGCACTGGTCTGTATCAATAATAAAGGTCGACGTCTTAAAAAGTAGAAAAAAACGTTTATTTACAAAGACTTTTTTGAATTTTGTACAATATGTTAAATTTATTCTCAAATTATTTTTTAATACCACCTTCGTGTCTTAAATGAAAAATAGAAATAAAAGTCACAAATTAATGCATGAATGGCTGGAATTTTAGTCCCCCAAGCTTTTAAATGCCAATCATTGATGTGTGAAAACAAAAATGCCAATTTACGCAAATTCCACTATAATTAATGCTATCCATGACAAATATTTAACACCTCAATAACAACCTGCACGTTTATTATGTCTAACATCTAATGGAAGCACAAGCAAGCGTTCGAAATTTTCTCTGTAATATGAAGTTTGCATTGCACTTGCCACAAAAATACAACATTTCCTTTGAAATTATTCGCTTTGCGCGGGGCCCTCAAAATCGCTGGGCTCCTGGCAACTGCCTTGACGCCCTCCTCTTAATACAGCCCTACTTCAACCGTCAATAAAAATTGTTTATAAATTTCACATGCAGAGTGGATATAAGCTTTTTGAAAATAGTGGATTGTTATTATTGTGTTTATTTTCTTACTAAAAAGATAATTTGCATTTTTGGGTAACTTTACTTCTTATTTATTGTAGGAAGGACTTTATGTTAGAAATACGAAACATACCGTTCGTCTAAACTCCAAAAATGGCGGGGTTTAGGAAGATTCTTTTGTTAAAATGTTTTCTTTCATTATTTGATTTATTTTTCTGTGAAAAACAACCTGATACTTTGAATGTTTTAAGCATCCTTCTTCCTTATTCTACGGCAGGCTCAGCTAACGTCAACTTTACTGTTTGGGCACAGAGTGGTTGCTATAAGTGGTTCGTTGAAATGAACATATTTGCACGTGTTTAATTTTATATATGACTTTCTATTGAGTCTTTGTTTATATGTATATTATGAAAGATGAAAGGTTTAAAAAACGGCTTTGATTAAGATGATATTATTCCCAATTTGTGTACTGGTAAAATTCCTTAGAATTAAGAAACATGAAAGACTTATAACGTATAATGTGATTTGATTTTAGGAGTTCTTCAAGACCAAAGATTGCCGAAATTCGACCTGTTATTGGTATTTCACCAAAGAAAAGTGAATTTTGTTTTTTTCCCACTAAATTATGCTTTAAATTATTCTGTGTACAGTCAGTGTGAATGTGTACATGAATGATAATGAATATAACGTCCAGCAAGACTAGTATTGATTTCTAAAAAGAAAGATTATTTATTTTTGTCATTAGGTCAAAATGACTGTAGTCAAAAGGCGATAGTCACATCACAGTCATCAAAACCTGAAAAGCAAACTGCAATAATTGTTGCTGAAGAGAAAGGTTTGTCAAATCTTGATGATTTTAAACTATTTGTGTCATTGTATGAGGGATTTTTCTAATAAAATTGAAATTTGATCATGTCTAGTAATAAATGATCTCTGTGACAGATGTGTGTTTACTTGACACTAAAATTAGCTATTTTCAGCTAAAACGATATCTTATATATTAAATATTTTATTTGGTGTGTGTAATCTCCTTAATTTCAAGAGAAAATGCAAATGCCAATTGTAATCTTGTAATTTGATGTATGTCATTGTCTAAATGTTTGTGTATTAATGAGGAAAGAGTAATTTCTCATTGTAACACAAGCACAAACATCTTGTATTAAAAAGATATATCTGCAATTTCAGCTGTAAGAGTGTCTCCCTTTCACTTCAATACATTTAAGCAAAGATCATGATTTTATCTGATTTTTTTTACTTTCAGTAACTTTCAATGTCATTCGTGCTGATGTATTCGTCAGCAAAATAAATCGTATTCAAATCCAAACTACAACACGTGAACTTTTACTGGGAAAATCACCAGAAGTTCTTCAAGTCTTCGCTTATGATGATACAGATAATTTATTTTCTTCAATTGATGGCCTTGTCTTTTACTGGCAACTTATTACTATTCCTGGATCTTTGGATGCCTCCAGCATATTAAGGTACGTAGTACAACTGCATCAATAATGTATTGTCATGTTAGATAAGTATAATGAGTGCTAAAAAATTTTTTTAATCACTTTGTATTTAGGATTGTCCCATTTGCTGAATCAATTTATGAAACCTCAGCTGCTATTTATGCTTTAGAAGCCGAGGTAAACTCTATGTTTACCACATTGCTGTTGTCGAAGTCGGACTTAACTCATGAAAATTGTTTATTTTTAGGGTTTAATGGGGCAGCAGTATCATTGTTGAAGGCCTAACAACAGGAACAGCACTGGTCAGAGCAAAATTAAGTCATCCAACCTTCCAGGTTTGCTAAATATATAAATTATCGTTAATGTATTCACAACTTACACTAGACAGTTTAAGTTGTCCCATTTAAAAATGATTTAGGCAATTTGTAAATTGTTGCGTTTATTGTAAATTTTGTGGGTTATGTAAAGGATCGTACTTCGTAGTACTTAAGTCTTTCTTGGACAGCTTTATGCACGTATGAAACATAGTCCATACGTCGTAGATCAATTCACAAATCTAACAACGAGCCAGACAGTGTTGTTTTCCAATGTGCAAACAATTCACACGTATTCAAGAATTCCTATGTTATATAGTTTGTTACGTATTTTGAGCGTTTAATGAATTCTTATTTTCCCTAAAATGGACGGATACGTACGTACGTCAGTCATAAAACATCCATAAAAAATAAATCGGGGTGTTGAATTGTGAAAGAGAAAAGTGTTTCAGATCAACTTAAATTAAAAGTCAAAGTTGGATTAAAGTTAAATTACAAGCTATATTTCTCCCTCTGGATAGCGCAATTTGATTTAAAAGAAGCAAAATTTTGTACATTGATTGTGTTCACGTTGTTGTATAATAAATATTGACGATACGTGATTTTAATTCTAAAACAAAAATGAAAGGATCACAGTCACAAAATCGTTCTGTGCTACATTTAAAATGATCGTTATATATAAGAACTGATTTATTTCATGATAATTGTGACGTTTTTCTCTATGATTTGCATTGCGAGCGTGCAGCTGATAAGTTTAATGAATTGACTTTTTAGGTGTTATCCTTTTAAAAACTTTAAGTCTTGAAATCAGTTATATCGACCAATTATTATAAGTCAAAAGATAAACGTTCTTTGAACCTGTGCAGTATCTTTTGATTTCTTTGTATCTTTTATGATAAATACTCGTACAAGAACACTTGCGATACATCGAGACATTTAAGCACTAGTTCATCGCGTGTTAACGTTTCATTGAGAGACTTAACTTGACGTCCAATATGTGCATGGCGTGCTTCTACATAACCATGGACATTACACTTTAGATTTTAAAGAGAAAATCGTTCAGCTTGCAAACCGTCGATTGTAAGACAAGAAGTGGTTATTTACACCATAAGCTTGTGATATGTTTTGTTCAAAATTTAAATTGAAGTCAATGGATGTTCTTCTCATAATACGTACTTGAATCAAAATTAAATGGGATTCAAAAGACTGTGTGTTTTTTACATTGTATTATCTTTGGATCCGTACTGTCAGTGCGACTTCTCTGCAATTTGCCAATAAATTGTTAGAAACTTTATGTTATTTTTGTGAAAAGACTAATCACGTGAGTTTTGTTTTTCGGAGATGAAAATTATAACGATGTTCGTACGTAGCTTATAAGCGTATTTCCTTTGTTATAAAAAAAAAGCAAAAATATCAATCTGAGAGCGTGAGTGGCGTTTCTGTATATATCTATTCTGTGCTCCTTACATAAGATAGGACATATAATAAATGCATACATAATTTTTTGTAATATAATATGCTAACATACCATTGTTGACATCAGGGGTCTCCAAAACTACGGCCCGCAGAGACACTTAAGAAAAATAATAGTATTATTAAACAAAATAAACTTTATGCAGAAAGTTCACGTTATGACGCAAGCCAGCTAGCAAGAGTGGCTCACGTCAATTTTTGTCCCAACTTCCTACTGAGACAGAATCTGTTTACATACCATATTACACTGCAGTAAGATGGCTAAGTTGTGAAAAAGTGCTGTCAAAGGTTTTTGAGCTAAGGAAGGAGCTATTTTCTTAACTAATGAAGCTTGTGTTATGTACTTCGTTTTATGTTTGTAAATGATGATCGTCCAGGTTAATAAAGTCCTGAGAAGGACTGTTTTTGATGTTGTTGACTGACGTTTCGACAACCTTAGCGGTAGTCATCTTCAGAGTCAAATGAGGAGTAAACGTCAGGTTAGCCGTATTTGTTGTCTGGTTCTTACGTCATTGTATTGTGTGTGCAGGAAATGTGTATTGTCATTGTGGATTAGTGTGAAGTGAAATATTTTATTTTTAGTTGTGATGTGTGATATAGGTGTGACGTTTTTAGTTGTAATGTGTGGGTGTCAATTGTGTATTGTCATTGTGAATTAGTTTGAAGTGTGATGTTTTTTAGTTGATCGTTTGTTTGTATTGTGAGTAAGTCGTTTGTAAGGTGCCGGTAATTGCTGTGATCTGTTCAGGGGGGTTTGTTCCAAGTTGGTATACCAACTTTCTAATGTAAGCCGTTGTCTATAGTCAGTAATGTAAGTGATGCATTTTGCCGAGTCCCAGTCAATGTTGTGCTTTGTGATTCGGTGATGTTCGGCAATGTGATTAGTTTTGTCTTGTTTCTTAGTAGCTCGTTTGTGCTCAGTAAGTCTTATGTTTAAGTTCCTGCCAGTTTCCCCGATATAGGAGGCGTGGCAGTCGGAGCAGTTTATTTTTTAAACTGCACCTTGTCGTTCGTTGGGTTGTTCTTTGTCCTTATAAATATTTCTTCCCGCCCATTAGACGAAACTGAAACGCGACTACTATCTTACGGACTAAAACATTCCATAACACCTAGACAAATCCCGACTGAGACGATAGTATCAAGTGTCGAGGCTGTCCTAGCGTATCAAAGAGACTTGTCAGAGGCAACAAAAGACGAGATCAGAAGCAGGATAGCCTCCACTTTACAATCGTCCTCTATACGCAGAGGCCGCGGAACCGGGGGGGCATTGGGGGCAAGTGCCCCCCCACTTTTTGCAACCGGGAAAAATGTGCCCTTTTTCATGGTATAGAAATGCCCTTGTTTTGGTAAAATTGGACTGAAGAAGTTTTTCTTAGATACAATTAGCCCCGAGAGTAGAACAAAGTCTGTCGGCATCATGCAAAATCAGCTATAGCTTAGTTTTTGATCTTGATTACCCAGATGGATCAAAAATCGCGTTTGTCGATTGGGGTTGTCTTTGCAGGCCTCCGCCCAGTAACTTAACCAATGAGAAGTCGCAATTTATGATCCACATGAGACTATAAATTCTACGGCAACGCATTGCTCCCGTCGTATTGTCTTTCAGGCCATTGGTCCTACAAAACTGTTGACAATTCATAATCATAATAATTGAAAATTTTGCGGTTTGAATCACTTCTAATCAAAATCATCATGCCTAGAGCTGCTAGGCGAAAACGAGAAAAGGAAAAGAGCTTGTAGAAACAGCTAAAGGATGCGAAAACTGACGAGTTTTTTTAGTAGTGCTCCAGCAGAGAACGTTGTTGACCAAAACATCGACTCTAGGTCTAATTTGACACTGCCGTCAGCTACAGAAACTCCATCAACGTGTTTATCTCCTCATTCTCACGAATCTGACTCTACATCGTCTTCAGAGATACTAGTCGCGCCGCCGACCGAACCAGTTCACACACCTTCTCAAAACCTAACGTATGCGTCTTTGCCAAGTTCCACGACTACCGCCCTATTGGTAGGACCTATGCAAATTGAGTCAACGGAATGTTTAGCACTCGATTTTAAGCGTTTGTGCTGTACAGCCGACACCTACCATCCCACCCTAGAAGAAATAAAGCACACGTCTAGAAAGCAAACCAGTACAGGAGGATCGTCAGAATGACACGAACTTGTCCGTCTTCTATATTTTTCCAATATACAGGAACACATACTGCATGACAAAAATGGCACCATTGCCTGTTACTTCTGTAAAAGAGCGATGCGTCAAGACCTTGTTACTTACAAACATAATGGTGCTACGTAGATGACACAATCACAGCACTACATGCAGACGAGATTGATGACTTCCATACTCACATCAACAAACAGAACAGCCACATACAATTTACCAAAGATGTCGAAGAAAACGGAACTCTTCCTTTTCTCGACTGTTTGGTAAAACATGACAATCAAAAACTAGGAACAACAGTTTATCGCAAGCCAACACATACTGACCGACTACTAGACCAATCATCTTACAACCCTACATCACACAAAGCCACCACAATCAGAACATTAACAAGACGTGCACAAATCATATGTGATTCACCGGACGCTCTACAAAACGAAAACAACTATCTCAAACGTGTTTTGACAAAACAACTATAACTCTGACTTTATCAAACGCAACACTTACAAACCCAACGAACCCAACGAAACGAACAACTCAGTGACAACAGCAACGATACCTTACATCAAAGGTACGTTTGAGACTATCTCGCGTATCTTACGACCATACAACATACGTGTAGCACATAAACAAATCACAACATTACGACAAGTACTAACGAACATAAAGGACAAAGAACAACCCAACGAACGACAAGGTGCAGTTTACAAAATAAACTGCTCCGACTGCCACGCCTCCTATATCGGGGAAACTGGCAGGAACTTAAACATAAGACTTACTGAGCACAAACGAGCTACTAAGAAACAAGACAAAACTAATCACATTGCCGAACATCACCGAATCACAAAGCACAACATTGACTGGGACTCGGCAAAATGCATCACTTACAGTACTGACTATAGACAACGGCTTACATTAGAAAGTTGGTATACCAACTTGGAACAAACCCCCCTGAACAGATCACAGCAATTACCGGCACCTTACAAACGACTTATTCACAATACAAACAAACGATCAACTAAAAACATTACACTTCAAACTAATTCACAATGACAATACACAATTGACACCCACACACTACAACTAAAACGTCACACCTAAATCACACATCACAACTAAAAATAAAATATTTCACTTCACACTAATCCACAATGACAATACACATTTCCTGCACATTTCCTGTACACACAATACAATGACGTAAGAACCAGACAACAAATACGGCTAACCTGACGTTTACTCCTCATTTGACTCTGAAGATGACTACCGCTAAGGTTGTCGAAACGTCAGTCAACAACATCAAAAACATTCCTTCTCAGGACTTTATTAACCTGGACGATCATCATTTACAAACATATAACGATACTCCCGGGTTCAAACCATTTACTTTAGTACTTCGTTTTATTAAAATATTCGCTCTTTCACCAGCGGTACACGGTTCGTCGGCCGCTCAACATGCTGGATGAAAGTTCATGTGGCCCTATGGCTGTAAAGTTTGGAGACCCCTGGTTTACATGAACAGTTTGATGTATTGGTGCAACCACAGCAGTGGAAATTTATTTATAGGTTTTGTCATTTTGAGGGGCCCGCATACAGCAAAGTCATTTTTTCATTTCTATACTGCCTTATAATAGCGCCAAAGGAAGACAGAAATCCCTGCACGAAACATTACATTGTAATTATTACATTATACTTACTGTAATTACGACATTATATTTCTTGTAATTATTACATTATACACATTACGAAGAAAGGTTGAGTGCTTTCGTCAGGTGTCAAGTTGATGTTTTGTTTTCAACGTGTGGTGATCAAGGGAGGCTCAAGATTTGGTTTGGAAGGGCCCCATGCAAGTTTGATGCACCGTTGGCTCTCCTGTTATAAAAACTTAAAGCAACTACCGGGGGAGGATGAGTAAAAATCCATTTTCAAACAGACGTACGTGTGACAAAGTATCCTCACCAAAAAGTTGATTTAAAATTGCTTAGATTAAAATTTACTAGGAATGTTTCGATTCCTAATGTTTTGCAAGCACTTTCTCAGGGCCTACTTGGTATTCGAAATAAAGAAAATGCGAAATTCTTTGTATTTCGCTGTTAACAAAATGTCCTACATTTTCTAAATGAGGACATCGTTGGTGATGGTGACAACACGCACCTGCTTTTAGAGGACGCTAAAATTGAATCAAGATATTGATGTTAGAAGTTAAATATACAACACAATAATTCACAACAAATACATAATTATTTTGTTTCCATATTATAAAAATAGTTACAACTGCATTGAGCACAGTGCGTTAGCTTAGAATAGAAACAAAGTAGCTGCGTGTACATAAGTTCATCATCACAAGTGAATTCTTATGGGTTGTTTTTATACTACAGATTTATGCTAAAGACTGATTATCTATTTGAACAAACTTGAGCAAGCAAAACATAGTTCGTCTTCAAGTTCGTCTGTGTGTATATACGGGCAAACTGACAGATCGTCCATCAAGATGCGCAGGAATTATTTGAATAGTTTGTTTACTTAGACGAATTTGCATGGGTATTTTGACTTGACGCATCATCCTTCTGTGAATATAAATGTGGAATGAGGACAAACTACGGAAAAAATAATACTTCGTAGTTCATAACTCGCTCCAAAATCTTCCAAAGGCAGAATTGGACTTTGTGTGGTTTATTAATAGAAAGTTCGTCTTGTGTTTATACTTAGACGTATGATCTGTTAGACGGATCATTAGTCCAAACGGATGGGATTATTCGCCGTTTAATCAAGTAAGGCTTTAGGTGATTATTCTGACATTATTTGTGACAAAATTAAACCAAATAAGATAGAAAGTATATACAATATTTATGAATTGCGACAGAAACTGTAATAAAATGTTACAAGAAATTAAGATGCGTTTTATTATGTCAATGTTTACCTAAATTTTAGGGGGCTACAGGCCTCTCAGTTGCACCACCACCCCACCACCCCACCACCCCACCACCCCACCACCCCACCACCCCACCATCCTGTTTTATACGCCTTTAGAATCATCTTGCCTTAACACAAAGCTGTTATGCATCTGCTGATTCGTTTTTGGGACTGTATGCTATCCGATTTGTATGCACAGTCGACACACAGTTTTCAATTTTGCTTATAACTCTTCCGATATAATTATTCTACATCACAGATAAACATTTCAATTGCCTAAAGCACTTATCGTCACATGATTCAAAAGTCTTTCATGTGGAGCCAAAAATATTTTTAGAAATACAAGCGTCTTTGTTTTTGTTGTTAATTTTGTTGTGATTTTCAAAAATACATCATTCTTTCCGTGCATTTTTTTGGAAATTTTTGTCGTTTCTAATTTTATATAGGGGACTGTTTTGATAAGTACCACAGGCCTTTGATGACCTGTGTATGAAACAATCCATGTCAAGATAGAGGGACTTCTTGATTCTTTTCCTGGTTGTGATTTTAAAATCATCTTTGAATCTAAAAAAATTCAAATTCAATTTGAATCAATGTGTGTGGTACATACAAAAATAGGTTTTTTACAAATGACTAACTTCCATCATATTTGGAGCCTTGCAATGAATGTTATAAAACTGATTAATTGCAACCCACACCTCACATTCTACCGTGGCAAATATTTATGCCAGCATAGTTACCTAGGTAGTTGATATGGGGGGATAGTTCAAATTGCTATTTTCCGTGCTCTCACCTACCGCGCATTAACAGAATGAACAAGCTAATGCTGCTTAGATAGAAAATCTCTAATGAATAAAATTTTCTAATAAAGAACCTTTAAGTTTGTAATTTTTCCATGTAACAAGAAAGCAAATTTCTCTGTTTTTTGAATTTGTAAGCTTTTGAACGCAATATTGAAAAAGTCCGCAAATTTTGTTGTAACTATATAAAGTAGGGATCCAAGGTTAGTGCTAAGTTTCTCAGAAAAAATGTTTCTAGACATAGCAAATAAAATTAATTTCAAGTCTGCTTAGTATCGAGTCTTGGCCAGGGGCGCTACAGGAGATTATGAAAAAGAGGCCGAACTCTTTGAATTTGTTTGAAAACTGAATCTGTCCTGTCATTTTTTACTATCATTCAATTTTTTTGTTTTTTTCTAATAAAGGCGCAGCATCTCGCCCACCTAAATCCGCCCCTGTTGGCGTTTCAAAAAATGCCAAACTAAAATTCATTTCGAGAAGTGCTTATCAAAGTCTAAGCAGTTTGTTTCTTGACGAATAGCCTTAGACGTAAATAAACCTAAATTTCGTATTTGCACTTACATAGCGTATACATAATAAGGACATTTGGCACGCCACAATCATACATTCGTAATTCATGCATCACATTTTTTTTTACTATGCAGTATACAACTTAAAAGTTACGAAATCACTCATGATTTACTTTCTTTGTTTCGGTTATGTTGTATTTTTTGATTCTTCTGACACATATGTGAAGCTCATGTGTTCGGAAGAATAAATTGCTTTGCTTGCGATATTTTCTAGCGCAAAATTCCACCTAAATAATAAGGCAACGAGCAGTAAAATGCAACGGTATTCAATAAATATTTACGTAGTACAATTTGCATCATTTGATGAATAAGTCCAGTTTTCGGCAAGTTTGCATGAATGAACATTCATTTCGTATTTGCACTTTCGTAACGATTACATGAAAGTCGACAAATTATTAATGTCTTACATGACTTTCTCATATTGTTCTAAAGCACTCCACAACTAATGCTTTCTTCAAGGACAGTAATAGTGCACTTTATTTCTCGTAAAATGTTTCTTAACGAGGCAGATGTGTGCGCAACTTCAAATTTTATTGTCGTATGTTTAAGACGAATTCACCAACACGTAGTGTATGAGTGTAGTTTGACCAGAAGTTGATAGCAGGTTGCTAAACAAACAGCACTAACCAAGTACTTGGCAAATGCGGCAATAAGGCGAATTAAATAGCAATATTCTTACATTCTATATAAACTCGAGCTTGCAAAGTCTTCAAAACATTTGTCTACAGTGCCAGCATTAATGAAAAGCGTCATAGTTAAAAGAAATTTTTTGGATTTTGAAATATTCTATTTCCCCTTACTTTACTCTTAATACACAATTCATGATACAGTTTGCACAAAAATAGCGCATGCGCGTTTAGATATTTTTTCAAATAATAGAGCTGCTGGGGATAAAACGGGGTAGATACATTGTTATAAATGTCTTAACTAATGTGAGTTTAAGTTGGTGTTAAAATCTTTTTTAACAATCGCTGAAAAACTAATAATAAATTTCTAAAATATCATTAAACATAAAATGAGTGTTATTACTAGACACCACCCGGAAGGTTTACATTATGACTGACTGAGTGACTGACTCGTGTGAATTTTCGCCACTTACCACAATACTGCAAAGTTCCTATGAAAACATTGCACTAAAAGTAAGGCGCTATGATGTATTCTTAAATACGTGACCCCCTATCAGTATTGATTTGCAGTTGATCACTGGAAGTGATAAATTAAAAGAAAAACTTTGCCAATGCAAAAGGCCAAAATAAAATTCTATTTGAATTATTATTTAAAAAATGTAAAGGAAGGTTTATGAAGCTTTCGTTAAAAGTTCAACGATGAAAATGATGTTTTAACGATGTAATTATTCAGTGAATAATTACTTAAATAATACAACGTTTATATAAAAGTAATATGATACAGTGACATAAATATGGATAACTTATAACAATAATAAGGAAATGAGATGAATTAATGGGGAGCGTGTTGCAAACTAAATATTGTGTTGAATCTAAAAATTTGAACATTGATGTCATGGTTAGTTTTGTTAATGTGGAGTGCTTCTTTGATTTTAAGGGAGAATGAGGTGTCTGCGGTGTCGATAATTATGGAGCAAGAGGGTTAAAAGTTGGTTTTATGAAGGAGATTTAGGAAGGTAACGGTAGATATGAGAGTTTTTGCCTGTTGTGGTATATTCCTTGATTCTTGTGGATAAACGGCACCTTCTCAAATCTCATTCATGTAAAAGCAACTATTCACCCTCCTGCTTCAATATCATCGACACTGCAGACACCTCTTTCTCCCTTAAAATCAAAGAAGCACTCCACATTAACAAAACTAACGCTGACATCAATGTTCAAGTTTTTAGACTCAACACAATATTTAGTTTGTAACACGCTCCCCATTAATTTATCTCATTTCCTTATTATTGTTATAAGTTATCCATATTTATATATTTATGTTACTGTATCGTTTTACATTTGTATAAACTTTGTGTTATTTATGTAATTCTTCACTCATACTAAAGATGGCATCATGACGTGTCGAAACATGTCTATTTTCAAAACCTCGTCGCTTACATTAAATGAACCTTTTTCCACCATTTTCTAGTTCAGTTTATCTTGTTAGCCTGTCTGATTTCCTCGTAAATGAAGCGAACCATCGAATTCACTTGTAAAAAAACAGAATTGTCAAACCAGAGTACCTTTTCTACGAAATCATCCAGAATCCATCTCTGAGATGCGTGGTCTGAACCACAAAAATTGTGAGGCGTCAAAACGTTTTTGAGATCATTGTAATAATTTTCATATTTCTATCTGTTTCGTGTCATTTACTTATTTCATTTCAATTCACCGTCACTTACACAGGTTTCATGTCCAATGTGCCGCGCGCGTGATAAGGCTGGGACCGAGCGACGTGATAGTGAAATATTCAAAGCGATACTCGTCGATTTCGAAGAACAGATTGGAACTGACGATGTTGCAAAGGTTTGTGACCCATGTTACTGCATGTTAACCTTTGTTTTCCACATTCTTCCTTTGCCACGAGTCTTTTTCTTGTGCCTAACTTGTATTACTTATAAAAATACGATTGTAGTACCATTGTTGCAACAATTTCTATTGCTTCAGTAAGACGAATTGACAACGTATTTACCTAATTAAAATTCAACTATTTAAATTCAACAGTCGTATTACAAGTAGTACGACTTTGCCCGTCCTCTGTGCTGGTAGTATAGCTAACAATCCCGAATTTTGAGCTTGAAATAATCAAAATCACCACAAAGTATTCACAAAAACATTTAATTGACGCTATCGTTGACAGTGTGTGAAGCACTGTCTAAATTAATTCTGCAAACATAGTAAGACCTTGGTATAATTTCGTAAAAGCACTATTGCTAATTTACATTTAATATAAACGACGACAAGTTTTTTGAAAATAGACATGTTTCGACATCTCATGATGCCATCTTCAGCATGAGTGAAATAATAAGTGATGCAAGGTTTGTATAAAAGTAATATGATAAATAAATTACAACAATAAAAAGGAAATAAGATGAATTAATGGGGAGCGTCCGAGCGTATTATGAAAAAAATATTGTATTGAATTTAAAAAGTTGAACATTGAGGTCAGGGTTAGTTTTTTTAATGTGTAGTGCTTCTTTGATTTTAAGGGTGAATGAGGTGTAGGCAGTGTCGATGATTTTGAAGCAAGAAAGTGAATAGTTGGTTTTACATGAGTGAGATTTAAGAAGGTGTCGGTAGATATGATAGGTTTTGTCTCTTGTGATATGTTCGCTGATTCTGGTGGATAAATGGCGCGAAGTTTCACCAATGTTTCGGGAATTACATCCCGCGCAATTGAATTCATATACCACCATACATTTAATTGAATCAGGGATTGGGTCTTTGAATGAGAAAAGGTTTTCGATTTTGAATGATGTAAAAATTAGTCGAATCTCAATATCTGTACAGAAGCGTTTCATAATGTTTGTAAGTCAACGTCCAACATACACCCGCTGCATGCTTGTTTCTGTATTCTTCAAATTTCATATCATTCTAACGTGGATAAAAAGTCTTAGTCCAATTAATATTTCGTTTGAGTTTACAATAAATAATGTTTTATGAGTTGCGAAAATGCATAAATTTAAGAGATTTGAATATTCGCATTGCATATTGGTAATGACGCTCACATTCCGTCTAGTCATTTGCCGTACGATGTTAAAGTATCCCGCAGCAAACCAGATCACTTCTTGCATACTGTAGTATTACTTTTTGTATTATTCGTGTATAAATGCAATTATTGCTTCCTATAAAATACATCCAATTGCCTGAAAGGTTTGTACAGTAATTTTCTGGAAAAAATAATTTTTACCAAATTGGTGGTGCACTTCTATGTTATAGAGGACTAAAAATTTTTTAGACAACCTCTCGAAAGAAAATATGTAGTAATTGCTCTACTGCGGTGGGCAATGCATGTAAGCGATGCTCCAACTGTGGACAGCTCATTCCAAAGAGGCCTTCTTCCGTGTCAATACCACAATATTCGACCACGACAAGACAGAAAATGCTGCTGATGAAAAGGGTTAGATATGTGTTCTTTAATGTATCTTAGGGTATTGGAGCAGATGTTAAAATATCAATGTATAATTTGATTGGTTTCGGAATTGGACTTTTTTTGTAGGCTCAGACTCTTCAACAGAACCACGGTTATCATGTGGTGGTAATGTATTATCACCCATCAACCACTGGAGGTCCAACCGTCTGGGATTCTGCTGCAACTCCTGGCTTGGCGACAGATTTTATTAGCAGCAGTGGTGTAATTGGAAAATCAGCCAGAAACGTGTTTCAAACCGGGATGAAGAAGTTATGGCAAGATAGAAATGAAGATAGTCAATCTACAGATCTTTCATCTACGAATACTATCCCTGCCTCTACTTCCCCTTCCGTGTCGTTTTCTGTTTCTCCTTCTTTTTCAGCATCTTCATCTATAACTCTTTGTAGCTCTGTTACAACCTCTCTTCCAGTTAGTAGCGCTGCTTCAACATTCAATCCTATACGCAAAGATCTTCATTTTAATACGATTTCCGCAACTTTCGAATCTTCCTTCCTCTCTGCCGCTACAAATACCAATACAAATGTCGTCACTGATTCTTTTAGCACTAATCCCACTCTGGCCTCTTCCAGTGGATGTACCTTGATCGGCAATTCTTCATCTGTTTCAACCTCTTCTTCCTCTTCTTTAAGCTCCTTCGTCGCTACAACATCTGTGTCTACCATATCTAAAACGACTGCCCCATCTGTCCCTACAGCAACTTTTAGCACAGGTCAGGAATAGTGTACATAGGTATTAGCATTAAAATGGTTGATTTTTTAGTTTCTTAGAAGTTTTTAGGTTGTCGCAAAACAAGTTCGATCTTTTGTTGATTAATTTTGTCATCAACATGGAACACATTTCACAACAGTAAGCATGTCCAAACACACATGACTACTTTCAGCTTTAAAATGTTAAAACTTGATTTGGCTCTTTGGCAGTTACGTACATGCCGATGATGCGTAGCAATATTTCTTCTGTCATAAAGAGTGATCAACGAAGCAAATGGCTATGTCTTGAATTTAAATTGTTTCATGTACACTTAGGAACTGTTGTAGCATTGGCCAACGAGAATGGTGTAGTGTGTGGTTTTGGATGTGTCTCAGGAATGTCGAAGGTGCATAATCGGCCCGTGACTCCCGGCTACCTAGCTGTCTTTTTTACTAGTGTGGTACCGGGGAAAACAGTTGCTCCACCATTTCCTGGTCCATTCGACGAAGATGTCGTAAGACCTGGCGAGTCTTACATTTGGCCAGTTGACAGAATGTTTGTTGCTGGACCAGATGATTTTACTCACAATATATAGCTACGTAAATCTTCTGCATTTTTTTTCTTTGTGGATTTTATTATTTTCCTAAAGAAACTTCCTTGTATATGTATATTATAGTAAATTTTCTATTTTTGTGCCTGATCTTTGAGTGGAAATATTTTTCTTTAATATCATTGTATTATAAAAAGAACAGATTTTATATTATGCGCGTCATATCACGTAAGAAGTCCAAATAAGAAATTTCCGAGTCGTGAAATAAGACATTTATAACTACTTTGAACTTCACAATTATTAAAGTTGAAGTTAAAGTTGAAGTTGAAGTTATCTATTATTTCTTAAAGTTTTTACACGGTATATCAATGAATGGAAAATGGCGATTTTGATGGAATAAAAGTGTAGGGTAAGGCAGCGTGCTAAAACGTTTATGCATGTTTTTGCAACAGTGGAATGAACATGAGCAAAAAGACTTTAGTTTCTCTTACTAAAATGTTTACAAAAACAAAGACATCGTGGAATTTTTATTCAATTCTTCATTTGTTCTTATTTGAGTTAAATATTTTTTAAGTTTACGTTTATGCGGATGCTTATGTCATGTCCTTTAGAAATCAGCCATTAGTGAAATATTTAATGCCTGATGATATTATTGTGCAGATTTCACTGTTACACTTTACGTTGAATTTCCAAAAACAATAACTTGAATGCTAGTTGCAACATAGATGTATAGTTTATAACCAAATGAAATGAGATTCACTTTCTCACGTAAAAATTGACGTATGAAAAATATCTGTAGTCGCAGCCTAATGACAGAGCATGAGAAAATACAACAATAGATTAAATACTAAATATATGTTCTACTTCATAGATCATACACTCATTCTTTCATAATTGCATTAAAAATATTCCAAAATAAATAGATTAGAAAATAAAATTTGCGATATGTCTTAGAAAAATTAGAGCTCATTTATTATCTAAAGTATTTATGTAATACACGTACACGATTTTATTCAAGTGTTGTTCACCTATTAATCCCAAAAATAAGATGATTTAAAAGTTTTTCTATGGAGATGCATAATAAATTCAGAAAAAAGCGTCAACTGTTGCGTCAAAAAAAAAACACTAAGACGCCAACAACCAACGAACTATATTCCAGGTGTATCAAAAAAGTAGACTCTTGGAAAAGTTTCTCTAAAATAAGACACGCATGTGTATTTTAACGTTCTCTGGTACAGCTGGTAATGATTTAAAATATAAAAATAATATTACCTATATATTTATTCATATCATATGAATAGCTATTAAATATATCATGAAATGAAAATTAACTTAAATAAACATTTTCATGTTTGTAAATGATGATCGTCCAGGTTAATAAAGTCCTGAGAAGGACTGTTTTTGTTGTTGTTGACTGACGTTTCGAGTCATAAGATGACTACCGCTAAGGTTGTCGAAACGTCAGTCAACAACAACAAAAACAGTCCTTCTCAGGACTTTATTAACCTGGACGATCATCATTTACAAACATGTAACGATACTCCCGGGTTCAAACCATTTACTTTATTTCCTAACATTTGTGTAAGAATTAAGCAAATTACAAGGACACTAGGAATTATATTTTTAGTTGACAGATATATATCTTCTGCCATACATACAAACATTTCCCTTTAGTTCAAAGAGGAAAGTTTTCTTTGTTCCAATGTTTTCGCAAGAACCATTCACTTTAGAAACATTTTCGATGTTCAGTTTCAAGTTTATGTTTTATAATACGAAATTTTGCACACCTTAACATGTTAAGTACGTATGATATTAGCATCAATAATAAAAATAGTAATACACTTCTAGTTTAGAATCTCAATTTCTTTAAAACAGTCAGTGTTTAGAAGTGAAAACAATACAATGTTATAGTAAAATAAGATTGTAACCTTTATTAAATGTATCAGACGATTCATTCGATAGGGATACTGTCACATTATCTTGTATGGTATCAACACCATTTACACTTGTATCCTGCAAAATTAAATAACTTGACAACTAGCACCAGCTTCAATGGACACTTTTATTTACTACTTACGGTCGAAACACGAGATGTTTCATCTTGATAGCGAGAAGCATCGTACTCAGTATTTTTAGAGACAGAGAAGGAGGGACTTATGGGTAATTTCGGTTCTGAATGTAACACATGACGTGAGCTGTTATTAATTACTGTATCATTTGTATGGATCTCATCACTATGATAACCAGATGACGTAATACTCGGTGAATTTTCCGGGGGGTTTCCACATGCTTTCTTTCCTTCTAAGGATTCAGAGCTTTCATTCGAGCGTAGAGATGTTGCACTATCCTCTCGTTGTAACGGGGAAAGTTCATTGGAAACAACATCTACAGATGCAACCGGATCATCGCCATTGCTCGAATGTCTTGGCGCTGCGAGAGGAATACTACGGTAACCAAGGCGACCAGGAGAGGATGGCGGTTTTGCGTTTGATACATCGGACTTTGAAGTGTACGCCCTAGGATCATTGTCAACTTTCTTCAAGTGATTAAGGATAAGTTTTTTGGCGGTCTCCTGCATGTGAAAAAAACCCATTATGAATAAAGGTGTCACTCAAACTTTATAATACAAAATATGAGATTTGCTAATGTTGCACGAAATAACTTACGTGAAGTGTTTTTGAAAACTCAGGCAACATGCTACTGAATATTGGAGTATTCAATTCAAATAACGCAATCACGACATTCGCAGATTCCTGTAAAAGAATAAAAACAAACAACTGGATAATTTAAATTTCGAAACAAAAAACAGCTGAAATATCGTAAAAATATAATGATTCAGTAGCACAATCGTAGATGCGCAATCGACGAAAAGTAAATTTCTTATTTAACGTAAGATTGCTCATAAACTTTCATAAACGACACATTGATTTAAAGTGTGTAATACTACATATTAATGTTTCAAATGTTGACATCAATACAAACCTTTCGAACCTCGCCGCTTTTCGGGTCCGAATTCCACTCGATTAATCGTGATGCGGTCAGCCTCGTCTCTACGTACAGTTAAATGAAACTAAACATTTTTACAGGTCACGTGTGTACGTCAAGTTTTCTACATTGTGACCATCTACAATGATTTTCCAAAGAGAACCAGAAATTTTTTAAAAGCTATTAGTACTAAAATAACAATTGTATGGTAATTGTTGCATATTATAGTCATTATAAGCCCCAACATGAGAAAGTATAGAGGGTAAAAGAAAAAGGATACCCGATGAATTGATAAAGTCTGCAGCATCCAACCGTACAATGAGCCCTTGCAAATAAATTAAGATGGCAACTCTGGTCTGAAAAAGATTGAATATAAAGTTTTATTAAGAAAGAGCGAAGCCTTTACTGAAAAATATTTGACCAAGTTATTATTGTAAAGATCAAGCAAGTAGGAAGGTGTGTACTTAAGGGACCGATATTTCTCAGTAAAGACCATGCAAGCGAAGTTAATAAAAAGTTTAAAATATGGGCATGAGACATTTGTAGTTTAGCTGCTAGTTTTAAAAAGGTTTGGAACTAAGCCAATAAAATTCCGCTTTTTCACCGGAAGTGATGCAGGCCATATAATAAACATAGTAACAACCAACCGAAATTATTATGACGATGAATACACACTATTTGTGTACAAGATTTTGACAGACTGGGATTAAATCACACTAAATTGAACACAATAAAAGTATGACAGTAATTGGATAGCAGAAAAAATCAGTCATCTGAGTCTTTTATTTATCCAGAACTATGTTTACGACCAAATGAGGCTCTTGACAAAATGTTTTGTACAACAGAATACTTTACCTTTGGATTTGGTATTTCTGACATAGAAATATATTTCGTCATTACTGAAAATTGAACGTACAACGGAAACGAATCTCTGTAAAAAGAAAATGTAGTTGTATTATGGTACAACTGAAAAAAGGAAAAACTTGACGGAAGATTGTTATACATTTTTAGAATTTCTTATATAAAGTTCTACCTGTCAACATCCAAGACTCTAACAACTTTGGAATGTACAGAAGCAAGTAAGTTACCACCCAGTTTACCAAGTAATCGTGTCAGCAAAATAAATAACCATTCGTTAAGGTCAGCTTTATGTATAACCATGAAATCCGTAAGGGGGTCCAGGAATGCACTATAGACCTAGAAATAAATTACACAAGAAACCATTTATTTATGAAACTTGAAACTTTATGAGTAAAGATTTAACTAGTGTTACTTGTATTTAAACTACATATGGATTATTCTTACTTTATTATGAGGATCGTAGAAAAACCGATGGAAACATTCAACACAGACTACGATTTCCGTATGAGTGTGAGTACGTGAAGTTCGAAGGTAAGCTTGAATAGCAGTGAGAGCATCACATCCAGACCAACTCTTGCTTTGGCACAAACGAGTAATTTCGGAGATTTCCTGCACAATTGAAAAATTAACATTAAAAGTAAATACGCACTTCTCTACGAAATATATCCCAGCAATGACGAAATTCTGTTTTCATATCTACTTTGAGTTGCGTTCAGCTATATGAAGAGCACACAAAGCAAGTGAAAGGTAGCTATAATTACCACGTGTTCAAGTATGTAAATAATCTACATACGTGTCAAAGTGCAAATGTTATTAGCCGGCTTAAGTAATGTATAGTAGAGTGTTGAAAGTTAGTCAATGTAAAATGTATATTAGGGGCGAATTTCCAAGGTGGTGGGGGGTGCAGGAAGTTACGAACTCCCTAAGAAAAATTCTAAAATGGTAATACATACTGTAGACTATTATAACAGTATTAGAAGCTAAGAAATTGTACAGTAAGACTGTGTAAAGAGTGGAACTTATCATTTCAAAGGCAATTACATGCCGTGCATGAATATTTTCATTGAAACATTAAAATTGAAATAAAAATTACTAAATGTGATGTATCCTGTTACTTTGCCAAGTCAACTCAGTTTGTACTTTATTTTCTTGTTTGTCATGTATAAAAGCAACTGTTGTATTCGTGTTTCACTCGTCGTTGGCAATATTTGGATACATAATTTATGAGCTTTGTTGATTATTTGAGGAAGTATTACACAACTATACAACTAAGATTTAGAATTTACTTAATTCTATCAAAAATGCTTAAAAGCTAATAACGCTTCCAATTCGCAAGGTTAACTCATTTGTTAGTCTACAAATCTCCAATAGCCCAAGCCCCCCGCACCATTAGCTAGGAGAATGATGCACACCCCTCCTGTCAAACGAGCATTAATCCGCCCCAAGGCAAATGATGTATATCATTTGAAGTAGTAAAAACAGTTGATTTCACCAGACATACAACAAAAGATGTGTAGTATATACAATGAGAGTACAAAGAAAGAAAAACCAACCAGAGTTGTCATAACAGAAGATGATCTATCTGAGTGTACACTAGATGTATCACTGCCTTCATCTTGTTCTTCAGAACATGTTGAATTAAACGAGTAATTTCGCGGTCGTGGACTTTTCGACTGCAAAAGAAAGAATTATATATTTATAATAATAGCAAAAAAAAACATGGCGAAGTTTACCAAATTATCAGTTAAATTAATTAAATTTGTTGTTTGATAATTGATCAGGAATATTTTTAACTACAGTTATCCACCTCTCTATGTGAAATGTTATTCTTACCAAAGCATCCCAAAAAGCAGCTTCGGTAAAATCCTTCGCATCCAGTCTCCTCACTGTATAAGACGGATACATCATTATGCAAATGTAAAGTAGTTAATCAACCAAGTCAGTAATTTTCTCAATCACCTCCCCTCCCTTCCAACCAAAAAAATTATTAAAAACATGAAATTGAACCAGATGATAAGCAGAGTACTTGAAAAAAAAAGTTAAATTAAGTTACATAGCAATCAAGGTTAATATGTCATCAATAATATATTCGTTAATATTCATCGATTGCTAAGTTATATAGCAATCAAGGTTATTCTGTCCGAGTAAGCAGTTGTGACCTCGGACAGAATAAGGTAAGAACGCATATAGTGACTAGCTACTTTGAAATAATTACGGTCATCAAAATACAATTACAACATTCAATAATTAAAGGCAAAAAAACCAAACAATCTTAGAGGACAAACTGTTTTATTAGCGCGAGATACATTCTATAATTTCAACGAACAAAGAACTGTTATGAAAGTAAGTCTTACCATGAGATGGTTTCCTTCCATGTAAGCTACTGCTACTGAAACTACGTAAACCACGATCACGTGTAGGGCTAGGATCACGACTACTGGCACGTGAGTTGCATCGTGATGCAGAACGGGAACTAGAATGAACATAAAAAAAGGACTATATATGAAAACAAAACATGTAGCGACATATCTATAGGTATGCTCAATTAAACTATATATAATAATAATTGATTACTGGTAAACATATTTTTGAGGAATTATGCTCACTTTGGTGTCGGTATCTTTGATCTTAAAGGACACATGCAACATAAAATTCGGATTGTTATTTTTGTACTTTACATGAAGGTATAGCTCCAACTAATAGTTCACCAAAGTTTGAGACTCAAAGGATAAATATTTTTGAAGATATGGAGGTTTAAAGTTGATGCTTTACTGATAACGTATTGAAAGTGCCCGACGAGCTAGCGACAGCTACCGATGTCGCTGTGACGTAATAGTTGACATTCGCTAAACGCGGTCAATTGCGCGCTTCGTTCAAAATATATTGGTAACTTCTTAACAACACGACAATTTAGCATTGAAAATATGGATTATTGTGCCGCATTTAATTGTAAAAACGGTTCTTCTAAGAACCACCAAACGCAGCAAAAGAAAACAAGCGCATGCGAGATATTTGGATTGAAAAAATCCGACGCAAAATTTGGAAGCCAAAAAAGAGCTCAAAATTGTGCTCGCAACATTTCGAGAGTTCGTGCTTCGTGCAAAATTTTGAAGCGATGCAATCAGTAGGATGGACAGCAGGACGGCTTCGCCTTAAGAAGGATGCTGTACCCACGATTTTTGAATACACTGTGGAACCCACAAGTGTAGCATCTAAAAAAAAGGAAGCAGCCAACAAATGTTAGAACTGCATTTGAGAAGAGACGAAGGCAAGAGGTGAATATTATAGTTATAGTTAGCAATATTTGTTTACATTTATCAAAAACTAAGCTATATAGCATTACCAAATTGAAGACAATTTTATAATTTTAGATTATTGACGACGTTCTTGCAGAACATGACGACTTTCTTGTAGACGACGACCACGATGTGTCGACATCGGCTCGAAATGTTTGTGCGTTTTACCTCAAAGGAAGTTTGTCTAAGATGAATGATGTCAAAATATATGTAGACAGCGAAACACAAACATATACAGTGGTAACTAATTCAGACTAATGCCGTTTGATCTTTTCTTTGTTATTTTAACTCATAAAAAATTCCTTAACGTACCTTAGAAGCGCAATGTGAAATGCCAAGCAGCCATAACAATCCGTCCGCAAAAACACGTAAGGTCAAGAACCACTCAAACAAAAGTGCCAAATATGATAAGTAGAGGTATAGACTTTCCATTTCGGCCGTTTTGATTTTTGTGAAAATCCAGCAATACGATAATTTTATGCTAAGGTACGGAGGTTGAGTTAATTTAAACAAAAAATCACAGCACACAGACGACGTTATGTGAAATTGAACATTTTGAGGATAGCGCTGTATGGTGTGATACAGAAAGCACGTCGACGATGAGCAATAGCAACATGGATCAGACTCTCAATGTTCAAATGAGTTAAGCGAAAATGAAGAATCACAATGACAATGCAAATCCGTGCCACTGTCGGTACGCCGTAGCGTAATGCTCTGAACGATACAAAATTTTGTCTAAGATACTTTCGGCATTATACACTTGTCGACATACACGTAATTACACTTCTAAGGTAATATTTACTCGTTTTCTTCATAGGTCAATGTCATGTCATGTGTATACATACTCTCTTCCTTGTGTCGCCATATATCGCCATGTATCAGAGGATCAGTGTTGTTTACCTCTTGGCAACATATACTTTCCCGTCCTGTACTCATGACCACACAAAAGCCACACTCGCACCTAAAAGATAAAAACATTCTTTCTACTTTGGGAAAAACAATGAAGCATCAATAAAATGCAACTAACCATTCAACATTTCCAATTCTGTGAATGTATTTATCTTCGCTTTCCGATGACGAAGAATTGTATTGAATTGTATTCATTACTATGACCACCTTGCGCGTTGGCCAAAGGCTCAAACATGTAAGGTTGTACCTCATTGTTATTGACGACAATATCATAATCGGCTTCTTCAGAAGAAGAATCCACTAATTTTTGTTAAATAAAAAACAGTAATAGCAAACTACCGAAAGCCGTGCAAGAATTGCGTGCAAGTCGTAGAATGATATAAGAACGATGCTACTACGCTAATACGTCACTCTTTCCCAGTTCCCAGACTTAAAAAATCTCTCGGCGTTTTAGCAATGGTCATCGAATATCGTGTTTTTACCGATTATAACCCTAAATATCTTTTTAAATATTTCGCGGACGACTTTGAAACTTGGTACGTCTTATTTTCACGCTATAGGCATTACAATAAAATAAAGTTGTCTTCTAGCTTGCATGTGTCCTTTAAAGGACTTGCCATAGTAGAATATACGTTTGATCTTTCTTTCGGTGAAAACATAAAATGGAGGCGTGAAGGTGAAGTAGAGCGACTAGCAGCTACAGAAAGATAAACGAAGATCTAATTAAAGTATTCTTTTGCACAACAACTGTATGTGTTGAAAGATATATATTCAATGATCAAAAATGCAGTAAACCACTCCTTGACTTCTAAAATGCTGAGTTGTACAAGCAAACACACGAAACTTAAGAAAAAAGAACCGAAATAGAGAAAATAATTTCGTCATACGTTGTGACATGTATCCTCGATGAACGACTTTCGATGAAGACAGTGATGGTCTAGGTCTAACATCACTTGGTGCATAGTTTGACGGTTTAACTGCATCTTCTGTTCTTGATCTACGACGCATGCGCGCTCGTTCAGCTGCACGAGCATCGACAATACTGACTGATCTAGCAACCATTCGACTGGGAGTTGAAGAGTTATTTTTCTTTCCAGGTAACGCTCGACGTCCTGGTGAGGCTGTTGATTTTAGTTATAAAATATAGTCAAAATCACATATACAATAATAAAATACAAAGAGTAGAATTGTTTTTGTTTGAAAATTAATTGACTTAGCTAGTACAAGGAGCATACCCTCTCTTGAAATTAATCTTGTCGGTTTATTATTAGTGACTACATCAGTCCTCGTTACTCTACAAGACAAAGAACTGCTGTTACATTAAAAAGAAAAACGTTCTTAATAAAACATATCAATCTTACACAAAATACTAAATCTCTCAATATTTACTATAAATAAGTCATAAGGAAGTAAATACAGTGCATACAGTACATATCACAAGTTTTCTACGTGAAAATTTCTTCTCAAATTGGAATTTCAACAGAGTGAAAAGTGTAATTATCCAATACCACGAAGGAAAATCATGTGTGTGTCACTTTACGTCTCATACTTATGACACTCGATACTTAACTACGGAGTCACAAGATACATGGCATTGTGTTTTACGTATTGAAGTTTAGTGCAAGTCTAGTTCCCAAAGCATTGTGTTTTACGTATTGAAGGTTAGTGCAAGTCTAGTTCCCAAAACATTGTGTTTTACGTATTGAAGTTTAGTGCAAGTCTAGTTCCCAAAGCATTGTGTTTTACGTATTGAAGTTTAGTGCAAGTCTAGTTCCCAAAACATTGTGTTTTACGTATTGAAGTTTAGTGCAAGTCTAGTTCCCAAAACATTGTGTTTTACGTATTGAAGTTTAGTGCAAGTCTAGTTCCCAAAACATTGTGTTTTACGTATTGAAGTTTAGTGCAAGTCTAGTTCCCAAAACATTGTGTTTTACGTATTGAAGGTTAGTGCAAGTCTAGTTCCCAAAGCATTGTGTTTTACGTATTGAAGTTTAGTGCAAGTCTAGTTCCCAAAACATTGTGTTTTACGTATTGAAGTTTAGTGCAAGTCTAGTTCCCAAAGCATTGTGTTTTACGTATTGAAGTTTAGTGCAAGTCTAGTTCCCAAAACATTGTGTTTGAAGTTTAGTGCAAGTCTAGTTCCCAAAACATTGTGTTTTACGTATTGAAGTTTAGTGCAAGTCTAGTTCCCAAAACATTGTGTTTTACGTATTGAAGTTTAGTGCAAGTCTAGTTCCCAAAGCATTGTGTTTTACGTATTGAAGTTTAGTGCAAGTCTAGTTCCCAAAGCATTGTGTTTTACGTATTGAAGTTTAGTGCAAGTCTAGTTCCCAAAACATTGTGTTTTACGTATTGAAGTTTAGTGCAAGTCTAGTTCGCAAAACATTGTGTTTTACGTATTGAAGGTTAGTGCAAGTCTAGTTCCCAAAGCATTGTGTTTTACGTATTGAAGTTTAGTGCAAGTCTAGTTCTCAAAGCATTGTGGTTTACGTTTTATGTTTAGTGCAAGTCTAGTTCCCAAAGCATTGTGTTTTACGTATTGAAGTTTAGTGCAAGTCTAGTTCCCAAAGCATTGTGTTTTACGTATCGAAGTTTAGTGCAAGTCTAGTTCCCAAAGCATTGTGTTTTACGTATCGAAGTTTAGTGCAAGTCTAGTTCCCAAAACATTGTGTTTTACGTATTGAAGGTTAGTGCAAGTCTAGTTCCCAAAGCATTGTGATTTACGTATTGAAGTTTAGTGCAAGTCTAGTTCCCAAAACATTGTGTTTTACGTACTGAAGTTTAGTGCAAGTCTAGTTCCCAAAGCATTGAGTTTTACGTTATATGTTTAGTGCAAGTCTAGTTCCCAAAGCATTGAGTTTTACGTTTTATGTTTAGTGCAAGTCTAGTTCCCAAAGCATTGAGTTTTACATTATATGTTTAGTGCAAGTCTAGTTCCCAAAGCATCGAGTTTTACGTTTTATGTTTAGTGCAAGTCTAGTTCCCAAAGCATTGAGTTTTACGTTATATGTTTAGTGCAAGTCTAGTTCCCAAAGCATTGAGTTTTACGTTTTATGTTTAGTGCAAGTCTAGTTCCCAAAGCATTGAGTTTTACGTTATATGTTTAGTGCAAGTCTAGTTCCCAAAGCATTGAGTTTTACGTTTTATGTTTAGTGCAAGTCTAGTTCCCAAAGCATTGAGTTTTACGTTATATGTTTAGTGCAAGTCTAGTTCCCAAAGCATTGAGTTTTACGTTTTATGTTTAGTGCAAGTCTAGTTCCCAAAGCATTGAGTTTTACGTTTTATGTTTAGTGCAAGTCTAGTTCCCAAAGCATTGAGTTTTACGTTATATGTTTAGTGCAAGTCTAGTTCCCAAAGCATTGAGTTTTACGTTTTATGTTTAGTGCAAGTCTAGTTCCCAAAGCATTGAGTTTTACGTTTTATGTTTAGTGCAAGTCTAGTTCCCAAAGCATTGAGTTTTACGTTATATGTTTAGTGCAAGTCTAGTTCCCAAAGCATTGAGTTTTACGTTTTATGTTTAGTGCAAGTCTAGTTCCCAAAGCATCGAGTTTTACGTTTTATGTTTAGTGCAAGTCTAGTTCTCAAAGCATTGAGTTTTAAGTTATATGTTTAGTGCAAGTCTAGTTCCCAAAGCATTGAGTTTTACGTTTTATGTTTAGTGCAAGTCTAGTTCCCAAAGCATTGAGTTTTACGTTATATGTTTAGTGCAAGTCTAGTTCCCAAAGCATTGAGTTTTACGTTTTATGTTTAGTGCAAGTCTAGTTCCCAAAGCATTGAGTTTTACGTTTTATGTTTAGTGCAAGTCTAGCTCCCAAAGCATTGAGTTTTACGTTTTATGTTTAGTGCAAGTCTAGTTCCGAAACCAAAACAGCAAAACATGCAAACAAAAACATGCAAAACATGAAAACAAAACATGCAGCGACATATCTATAGGTATGCTCTAATAAACTATATATAATAATAATTGATTACTGGTAAACATATTTTTGAGGAATTATGCTCACTTTGGTGTCGGTATCTTTGATCTTAAAGGACTTGCCATAGTAGAATATACGTTTGATCTTTCTTTCGGTGAAAACATAAAATGGAGGCGTGAAGGTGAAGTAGAGCGACTAGCAGCTACAGAAAGATAAACGAAGATCTAATTAAAGTATTCTTTTGCACAACAACTGTATGTGTTGAAAGATATATATTCAACGATCAAAAATGCAGTAAACCACTCCTTGACTTCTAAAATGCTGAGTTGTACAAGCAAACACACGAAACTTAAGAAAAAAGAACCAAAATAACGAAAATAATTTCGTCATACGTTGTGACATGTATCCTCGATGAACGACTTTCGATGAAGACCGTGATGGTCTAGGTCTAACATCACTTGGTGCATAGTTTGACGGTTTAACTGCATCTTCTGTTCTTGATCTACGACGCATGCGCGCTCGTTCAGCTGCACGAGCATCGACACTACTGACTGATCTAGTAACAATTCGACTGGGAGTTGAAGAGTTATTTTTCTTTCCAGGTAACGCTCGACGTCCTGGTGAGGCTGTTGATTTTAGTTATAGAATATAGTCAAAATCACATATACAATAATAAAATACAAACAGTAGAATTGTTTTTGTTTGAAAATTAATTGACTTAGCTAGTACAAGGAGCATACCCTCTCTTGAATTTAATCTTGTCGGTTTATTATTAGTGACTACATCAGTCCTCGTTACTCTACAAGACAAAGAACTGCTGTTACATTAAAAGAAAACGTTCTTAATAAAACATATCAATCTTACACAAAATACTAAATCTCTCTCAATATTTACTATAAATAAGTCATAAGGAAGTAAATACAGTGCATACAGTACATATCACAAGTTTTTCTACGTGAAAATTTCTTCTCAAATTGGAATTTCAACAGAGTGAAAAGTGTAATTATCCAATACCACGAAGGAAAATCATGTGTGTGTCACTTTACGTCTCATACTTATGACACTCGATACTTAACTACGGAGTCACAAGATACATGGCATTGTGTTTTACGTATTGAAGTTTAGTGCAAGTCTAGTTCCCAAAACATTGTGTTTTACGTATTGAAGTTTAGTGCAAGTCTAGTTCCCAAAACATTGTGTTTTACGTATTGAAGTTTAGTGCAAGTCTAGTTCCCAAAACATTGTGTTTTACGTTTTATGTTTAGTGCAAGTCTAGTTAAGGGTTCCTGCCAATCAAGGTGAATAACATACCTTGAAGTCGCACTGGTCGGTCGAGTTCTTATTGAACCGCGAGAAGAAATCGTCGATTTTTCAACTGTATGATCAATATCAGAAGACTTTTTGTCAACTTCAAGTAGTTTTTGTTTGCTTCTGTCTAAGTCATTGAACATTCTGAATGATGGAAAAAAGAAGCTTGATGTATGTGGCTGCAACACAAATCATTTCAAACGAAGCAAAATAAAAACAGCAAATAAAAACTATTCAATTTACAATAACATACTTGTCTGCCTTGTCTTTAAATAATTTCGAAAATTGCCAAAACGCCCTTCGGTAAAAAAGAGATTAACTAAATATAAATTTTCACTGATCGCATGAGAAACACGAACTCGCCAATAGTCGTAACCATGAACAGGTCAAATGGACAATGTAAAAGAATACGTTGAAAATTATAGGCAAAAGTAATTTAAGTAAATAGAAATACTTTATGCTGAAATACAAATTAAAATTTTCTAATACGTCAGTATAGACTCAAAGTTTTAAATAAGTTGAAAAAGTCAATGAAAAAAACTCAATGACATACATACTTTCTTATAATTGCACGGACATCAGAACTTGCGTCACTTAAGCCATTTCGAACAACCTTCTCTAATTCATCAACATGTCTGAGAAGTAAAATAGATGAAAAAAAGATGCTCTATGTAGCATTGTGTGCATATATGATTATGTTTTCTAATTTGGAAAGATTCTCAAGCACAAAGCAGGAAAGAAAGAATATTCTTTCTATGCTCTCTATACTTACGATTTTAGATAATGCAGTTCCCAATATTCCAAAAGTAGCACAACATAATCTGCGCAACGACTAGAAATGCAAAAGCCATAAATAGCATTTATACTAAATGGTTGATACAAGTTACAATATCAAATAAAAATGTATGTATACAAAATAAAAAGTGTTCAATATCAGAGCAGATAGAGCTTTGAAATTATATTTCAATAAAACTTGAAATGATTCACTACACAATGTTTCACGCAAAGTATGAAAAACGTGAAACACTGTAATAGTGAGTTATATCATGTGTTTTTAAATATAATTTAAAGTTAATATAAGTTAAATATAAAAGTTATCTAATAAAAGTTATGCTGATTTCTTTCAAAGCAGATTCTAATCTGAGCAAAGTACAGGACCCTACCATTCCAAATTTAGATCATTTCCCAAAATGTACTTACATTCGGACAGGTGTTGATCTTGACGCCATTCGAGTAGTAATGTGAAGAATAAGTCTGGGATAATGGGTGTTCTACAAAATATAACACTGGCTATATTTCATAATGATAGGTAAGATACAAGACAAATAGCATTCGACAAAATAGTTGATAGATTAAAATAAACAGACAGTTTCCTTTTGGTTTCTGGCCCTTTGCGTATACCATATACGTACAAGCAAAAACAATAAAAAATACCTTAATGATTATCTTTGCACATGTATCCCCAGACGAAGCCATTACCTGAATAAAAATAAAAACTATGTAGTAGAACAGCTTTTTTTGTAATAAGTATTTGACTCATGTGAAAGGTAAAAATAAAAAAAAAACATGCAGGTATATAAGAAAAAGTGAAAGACACAGATGTCTACAAACCTTAGTCGCAGTGTTCGCGTTTAGGTCAATTACCGTTGGAAGAATACAGTCTACGACTGGACCAAATTTATTGCCAAGTTTTGTAGCAAGATAGCTGAAACCAAAGAGCATTATAAATTAACTGCAGCTATACAACTCAACTTAAAGAAATTTTCTTCGTTGGTTCAAGCATTTCATCAGGATATATTTCCCAGGGATGGCATTGAGGGAAATTACTTGAAACACTATCACCAAGAAAGCGATGAAACAAAATACTTCGTGAGTATCTGAAGTTGGAATCCTGTGTAGCCTGAATCCTTGAAATGCCCGAAGCTAACTGTACACCGTAGTCAAAAGAACTTACACATCAAACTGACCTAAGAGGATTATAAAATTCTAACTTCTCCCATCACATGTTAACAGGGCCAAATTTTTGAGCATTTGGTTTTGAATGAATACGAATAAAGAATTAGCGCATCTATAGATTTTGCATTACGCCTAAGGCCACGAAGAGTTAGTGGCGTTTTTTGGGGGAAGGGGAAGCGGAGGTAAGGACAAAGTATGTTTCGAGGCAACAAAGACCAAATGATACCCAAATTTGTTCTCTTTAGAGTTACGACGTTTTAAAAAATATGATTTGGGAGCTTTACAAGTTCATTAACAGTTTTAAAAAAAAAAACACGTAAAGTTATAGCTACATTGCAGAAAGACGTTTTGGTGAAAGAGAAAGTAAAAATTTGCTTTTCAACGACTTCATGCAAACAGGATTTTCAATTTCCAGAATACATAGAAACTTTTGTTGGGTGGTGGTGAGTTTAAGAAAGTTATTGTCAATTTACAATTCATTATTTCTAATTTAAATTGAATTAATGCATTTTAATGGCATGTTGACAACGCGAACATGCTTACGTAGCAGTGAAAATAAATAAAATATTCAGCATCAGAAAATGACTTCAATAAACAGCAAGTGGATCAAAGTTTGAAATATAAAATAGAAACTAGAAGATTGAACTTAAAGTTAGGATACTAAATTAACTGCACATGATATAATCTAACCTCAATGTCACACATGCCTCTCTAGCCACAGCAGATCTCAATGATTTGACCTGACAAAAAATAAAATACGTATATATAATAAGTTCAAGTTTTAAAGCACGTGTTTGAAAGAAAAGAACGAAGAAAACTTACAGCCGCATTAAAAGCACCTTCCAAAGGTTTCAATTGTGTCATAAAGTCAAAATCAAGCGAACCTCCGTCCACCAAACTACGGACTCTTTTTAACTATACGATGGATTCATAAAATCAATATTACTTGACCACGATGAAAAAAATCAAACATTAACACACACGTTTTCATAGCAAAAGAGATATACACATTGTCTAGTATACATATACATAGTAAGCAAAAGTAAATATGGTGAACACATACTGCTGCAACATGTTCCTCCCAGTCATCTGATGGACTTGATAACGCGTTGGAAATCTTTGTTAACGCATCACTCAACTCTCTGGCCGAACCAATCTGTGAAAATTGATATTTTTTATACATTTTTAGATCAATGATAGACATGAAGTAGCAGCAGACACAGCAAATTGACACCAGTTGTTTTGGACTGATATGTTTTTACAAAGATATATCTTATTTCTTATTTCCCAAGACAGAAGTAATTCAAATCAACTGTAAAGAAATGCAAATGCAAACAAACCTGGACAGTTGGAGTATCCGTGTATGCTCGAATAAAATCATTTTCATCGACAGCACCCGCAGCAAGTCCTATAAAACGCAAAAGATAAAAGGAACATTTACACAAACGTTTATTGTACTTAAAATAAACATTTTATTAGCTACCTGATGTTGAGGATCCTTCGCTTTTTGCTTCATTTCGCAAATTTGATTTCTTCAGTTTAACACTTGCTTCTCGCCTCTATGGAGACGAATGTGCAGAATGAGTGTCAATACACTTTAAAAGGATTAGGCTGTAATGCTTATAAACCTTTGCATTCAGTCACTTATTTATATATTTTACGAAAGAAAACGACAATATCGTCACCATAGGATTCACAAAACACATATTAATGTTTCCCTATTCGTTTTTACTCTTTTCTACAAGTGTGAAAAATTTTGTAATCAAAGAGCGTTTTCCAACCACGCGACTAGCAGGTGTTATGGATTTAAGTGTCTGAGTACAACAGATAAGTACAATGTGTTCAACTACATAAATTTTCATTTTTCAAAAACAATAAACTGTTTCAGACATATCAAAAATTTTTTGAGCAACCACATTTCGAGTAAATAATGTTTAAAATTCGTGTAATCGATACTTTAGAATTTCACATAACGCTGTTCGGTGATCACGTACACATTTAAAACATGGACGACTTTTAGTGGTTTGGGAAATGAAAATTGCTGTCATTTTAGATTTAATCACTGGATAACCAGATCCACAAGAACAAAAAAGCACATGTGATAAACTATCTAAGAAGTCATGTAACAGGTAATGCATTTTAAAATACAAAAAAATATTGTCTTAGTTAGTTCATAAAACACCAGGAAAACTTTACTCTTTTGTTCAAAAATGGAATTTTCTATCAGTACGTACATTTAAAGTGAAGAGCAGAAATGTGAAAGCAAGTGAAATGAGATCAGTGGAGGGGGGCAATTGTTCATGTTTAATTAAGACAATTTTACGTATAAAATACTAAGCTTGCCACAAACGCAACAACCACTAGAAATTTTCTTTCTGATACAATTACCTTGACGGGTTCTTGTACATCCCCATTCGCTTTTGGTGGACCTAAATAATAAAAATTAATTGTACGTAATGACAAATACTTTAAAGATGCTTTACTTCATAAAAAACAGACTGCTGTTGCGTAAATAGAATACTATATTCTCGCCTAGCCCCAGTGCCCATCAGTGACTAGCGCATTAAAAAACAACTTAACAAGCGTGTGTGGTAATGCTAAAGAGATGGAAAAATCGCCACCAGAACAAGTCACTTAAAACAAATTTTGACTAGGCATTGCTATACAAATATTTCTTCCACACATGACATACTTCAAGACTGACATAAAGTCACTAAAGAATGAAATAGTCTTTGACATGTAACATAAAGCATATTGTTTTTTGGTGTGTTTTTTTTTTTGTATAAAATATTCACCTATATGATGTAAAACTTTTTACTTGCTTTTTTTATAAAATATTTAGCTATACGATGTAAAACTTTTTACTTGCAACGAGACTAAAAAATATTTTCAGAAGTAAGAAATATTGTAGCACACCACCAATGGTTTGGTTGTGATTCAATGTTTTGGTAAACATGCCGTGACTGCAGTATTTCCTCAGCGATGAACAGCGATTATAGATTTTTACACAGTGACGACTAAAAGAGCCGTGCTGTTATAACGATACCTAGTTGAGATGAAACATTCTTTAGTTCAGGTAATCAAGTTTCGTCAATTAGCATGACGTCAAAATGCATGTCATTTCACTGGTTTTAACTTCCAGACATCAATGGAATAACTAAGACTATTTCTCCAACTACAATCTTTTAGTTCGCTTCTTTACTTGCATTCATGTGCAAACGTCATTAATTGCATTGGGGACAATAATTATGTTGCAAAAAAATTTCAAATGGTTTTGAATAAACGTGAAATGAACAAGAACGCAAACAACAAACAAAGGGTTAGAATGAAAATATAGGAAACAAAGGTCATAACCTGGTATAGTGCTTGCACAATTTCTCGAATACTCAAATGTTATAACGAAATGTGCGCGCAAGATATATGATAAAGCCATCCAAAACAATTTCTGTACAATAGACCCCCTCCCATAACCAGAATATTTCCTGCAGTATCTTGGATGACCTTGTCTGCAAAAGATGGCAACTTGGTAAACACTACACTCCACCGCATTTGCTAAGAACAGAGCGGTGAAAAACACTCATTCTATAATTACATAGAGCAGTGTACTTGCATTATTTCTGCATACGTTGGTCCTGAGCCCGCGCTCTACAACAAATCGACATGCATTTAAATTCGAAATGCAACGTAAATGTAAAATGATCTTACAAAAATATCCTAGAAAAAACATACCCTGCGAACGAAACGTCTCGCACATATGATTTATATCGTGTAAAAGTTCGTAATATTCTTTAGAAAGCGCTGAAAATGTTTCGTTTTCCATAGGTTTTAAACAAAAAGCAATAGCTACTCTGAAACATCTTGAAACATAAAAACTAATCTAGATCGACTCCACGCAAACATGATAATCAAATATTTACAGTCTTCGTTCACTTTTCGACAACTAAAAAGATATCCTTGTCATAGTACATGAAAAGCCAGTACTTTCTTGACAGACGATAAACAGTATTTACCAGCTGGTCTGCATGGGCAGACGTACACACACCACACAGTAAGAAATTTCCTTCACAAATTGCAACAAAATACTCCATAAAATCCGTACAAGTAACTGCGTAGCTTAATGTTGTCTTTGCAGTCTATCTTCGCAGCATTGTAATAAAAAGTCGCTATGTTTTTATACGTTTTATGTAATTATTCCATCACTCCATTTAGCACAAGTATATTGCGTGAGTAAACTTTCGTGAAATAAATATGTAATTTAAGTGATTAATTATTAACAAAAATATTAAATATTAAAACTAGAATGAAACAAACTAAACCGAAGTATACGCAAGTATGAAAATTTAAAGTAAAAATAAAATTTAAAGAAACTGTACAGAAAACATAACGCAGAATCAAAGGCAATTTTTGTGATATCGTGAGAAAAAATCCATCGCATGATAAAAATAAAATCCGATGACTAAAATGTATTTAACTACAATTGGAATGAACAACTATAACAAAATTAGTATTTTGTTCAACATTTGTTTATACATACCAACAAGAAAAAGTAACAATTGCCTTAGAATGTTCAGAATTTTTATTAACAGAAAACACAGTCAAAGTTTAGACACCTACATAGCGTGCAGCAGAATTTCAGAGATATTACGCACATTTACAACAAATGATTGATTTAAAATATGGTTTGCACAGCTTTCCAAAGAAATATCACAGAGGCAATATATTTATGAGTCTGTTGGTAGCATTGTTGGCAGACTGAAAATTGAATAAAATCATTAACATAACCTCAAAAAATGGAGGTCAAAGGATAGTGGAAAGCTTCAGTGAAAACCATGTGCTAAAAAACTGTTCTTCAATTGACATTAAAAACATTGGTTGTAACTTTATAATTTGATGCGATGATTTGAGAAATGACAGAAATTGTTTACCACACACACTTGCGTGTACATAAATGATGTTTAGGTGCAATGATTGATATTGTTTACCAAACACACACTTGCATGTACATAAATGATGTTTAGGTGAAATGACAGAAATTGTTTACCACACACACTTGCGTGTACATAAATGATGCTTAGGTGCAATGATTGATATTGTTTACCAAACACACTTGCGTGTACATAAATGATGCTTAGGTGCAATGATTGATATTGTTTACCACACACACTTGCGTGTACATAAATGATGCTTAGGTGCAATGATTGATATTGTTTACCAAACACACACTTGCGTGTACATGTTTAATGCAATGATGGATATAGTTTGCATAAAAATTATCGATCAAATTATACGAATCCTACCGTCCGTAGCCGAAGCAATCATAGTACCAGACTTTAACACTTCATCAAATTTTGAGTTGATCAATGAAAGTCTACCGATAAAAAAATCAGAAAATAAAAATTATACTCCAAATGCACACTGTCTAAATTTCTTCTTAAACATTATAAATCTTCTGCTCGACAATTTCTTTGAAAAACCTTTTCCAGCTGACAATTCGGAAAATTAATTAGTAAAACACACTCCAAAAACATCATCATGCAAACTCAAAATTTAAGTTATTAAGAGACGCGATTTAAAAGCAATATCTCAAATTTATTTCAAAGTCATTATCAAGCTAAGTGATTATTTACAATTTATAATTTAGTTTAGACCAATTATGCACCACAAAACGATTGCTGCAAAATTTTGTTTCGAAAACAAATTATAGGCGTTGAAATACGATAATTTTCTTTAAGTGCAATATATTCAAATACTCGTCAAAGAACCAATAAGAGGTCGTAAAAAAGACACATGTTAATCAAATTGGGTTTGTGCCTCATCCCGTTTCATAAGAAATTACATAATTAATTTGCAATAAAACTCGTTGTTGATATAGTTTTTGCTTGATTTTGAAATAATACGAGACCTTTATTGACGAATAAATTGAAAATGGTGACAACTGTATACCTTGTAGGTGGAATTCCTCTTTTACTTAAATCAATGCGAACTTTTTCACCAACATGTCGATATATTTCAACAAGAGTACGAATGGCATTATCCCGCACCTTTAGTGAATAGAAAGAGCACATTAACGGTTCATTAAAAAATCATTCAACCGACGCTAATTTTAAAATTCCATTAATGGTTGCATCAAAATCATATGTAAAAAACACAGAAATGTTATAATTTATATGCGACAACATTTTTCTTACGGCGAACAAACAGTCGGCATCAGCAAGAGTAAAATGTATACAAAAGTTTTAGATTGGAATGTAACTACATTATAATGACAAGCTATGAAATATGAGTAGTATGTACAACAATATACGTACCTGACTGTTGGCATCACCCAATAATTTGCATATATGAGGGGTGAACTTTGATATAGACAAATTGGTTACACCAAATCTGATATAAAAATAAAAGATAGAGAAATACATGAAATGTTAACCATTTGTTTTGATAAACATGTTAATACCTTTTTAGTGTTGAATACAGAGACCTTGTAGCAAGACGAAACAAAACAACTACTATATACATATGTGTTCGCTACAGGTTACATCAATTTTTTCCCATTTAAACTATGTTTCTGTTGATCTACATCTTACTAAACCTTCGCAATCAGCAAAAACTGTCCACATACAGTTCACATCCTTAATGCATCACAAAAACTAAGTACAACATCCTTAATGCACATAGCGACGTAAAATCCAAACAACAAGTTTCGATTATGTTACTGTGACATGTGTAAAACAATAAAGACAAACTTTCTTACACATTGATTGAATCCATGAAACATGTCATAACTTCTTCACGAACTTTAAAGCCTTTATGAGAAAATGCTGGTATCAACAAATCTAATACAACCTGAAAAACAGCACATTTTCAACTACTATGCATATAGCATGAAAGTGCATCTTAAATTTTTAATAGTGTCTTTGTTTCACTTTAACATTGTATAATTTTCAACTCTTTGCATTTCTAGCATCAGTTTAGTAATCAAATTATTGGCCATTCACCATAGCAATTGAACTTTTCAACGTAATATTTAAATTAGTCACTATGACAAATTCTTCATTTTCATATAAATTTGTTAAACATGTTGGTAATTTTCAGCAAAAAAAGCAATGTATCATGATGACTAATAACAGAGTAAATATTAAACTAGTTGAGCCAATTATTTACAATACACACAACAAGAAATGTTTTACGCACCTGAGGGGTGAATGAGTGCATTAGTTCCTGAAGGAATGATCGCGAATTTTCTCGAACCTATATGGTTGAAATTATGTTATGTTATAAATACAGTACAAAGTATACCCCCCAAAAAAGTGACACCATAAATAGAGATTATTTCATTGTTCATAAAAATCTGCTAATCATAATGACTACAATCAAGGAAGTTCAATCATAGGCTATTTGTTTGAATTCATATAAACAAAATATCATTGAATTCCCTTGTGTGTAATCGTATTAATACTTTGTGTAGTGTAATTTTTGTTACACCCTGTATAACTGGTAGTGTTTCTTAAAGACTTTCTTAAAAGTTATCATTCGCCATTCGGTAAGAAAAGGTATCACATAAGTTATAACATACCACTGCTTTGCTATCACCAAGGCGATCAATGATTATAGGGACAACTATTAACACAAGATAACAAGGACAATAGTAAAGGTATACTAAAAAATAGCTTTTATTTGTTATGCACTAATCCATACTTACCTTTATTCAAATTCAATTTTACAGATTTTCCACCTCTTCTAATAAGAATTGTAAATAATTCCAAACCACTAGCACTGATCTAATGGAAGCAGAGAGTTGTAAAAATTCATAAAAACACTATTCTTTGATAATAAATATTTCTATTTTGTTCGTAAAATTGCATAAAGAAATAATAAAATTAAAGTGTAGTTTGTTTACATGAGCCACGTAAGCGATGGATCTTCTAGTTTGGATTGTATGTCAATTGCTATTTGTTACTATAGCATGACAGATTTTTCTTGGTAAACTTCTGTTACCTTTTTATTATCATATGCACCCCTCCGGCAAAACCCCCTGCCAAGGCTACCTCATTGTGCATGCTCCCTCTAAATCTATCCCGTGCCATGTCAGCGAGAATTAAGTTGGTATTACATAATTTTGTCTAATAATCAGGGCTCAAAATAACAGACAAAATGCCTTCTGTCATGATGTATTACGATTTTTGACCAGTCACCAATACTCATAAATTGCTTATTTTAGGTGTAGACCATTCTGGTTAATGGTGTCCTGAGAGCTGTTCACATTCGTATTGACTGAGGTTTCAACAACACAATGGTAGTCACCTTCAGAGTAAAGTGAGAAGTAACTTGCACTTGTAGTCCTTGCTTGATTCTAAAGATGACTATTGCTAAAGTTGTTGAATTGTCAGTTAACACCAACACCAACAGTGCTTGTAAGGACTACACTAACCAGGACGTTTTACATCTACAAACATGCATGTAAAAATACTCACAAAACGTTTAAACCATTCAATTCATGCATAAATTGTATCAAAGAACGTTAAAAAATAATTTGAGACAACAAATTATCATTTTTGATGTTTTAATTTCTTGAGATCTTACTATGGATTGCATGCCTATTCCATAGTACTTTTGGGAAAAACATAAAAATGTGGTTGGTCAAAATGATTATCAAGGTAAAAATTTGGTCAGTCTACAAGCATTTTCAGCAGATCATTGCCCTACAACCAGCAATTATTTTGAGCTCTGCCAATAATATATAAAGATAAGTTTATGTCGCAATTGATGTGTATCACCGAAAATAGTATAATGGAAAACCACCATATCACAATTTTGCATAAATTTATAATTTATATGAAAAAGGGTAAAACATTTATAAATACAACATATTAGTAAAGTTTGAATGACTCTCTATATTAAAAACAAAAGATGTTTGAAGAAATTTCTGCACCAAGCAATTAATTTCATTTAACACAGCAACTTTCACGGTTTCAAAGTTAATTTCATGTGGAAATGGTTCATTTGTACTTCAATGTCTCGTACGGCTTTTGATGGAATGTCATGTAAAATCACACAACCATTTTAAGGTTCCTACGTTGCTATTAATAACACATGTAACCAAATTATTTCATTTTTGTTTCAAAATCATATAAAACTAAGATGTGAATTATACTATCACATGAGTTGCACAAGTTATTTCTTATTACTGCGATGCTCATTTAAACAAAAATATCAGTGAAGCTACAAGAAAGCTACGGTTTAATAAATGATAAAAGTATCAATTCAATAAAACGAAAATGCTTATAAAGCAAACATTCGTCTCAATATAAAAATTATAATTATTCCAACAGAGAGCCATACAAAATTAACTATAAATAATGGATTTCTAGAGCTTTCGAGCGAAAAACATTGTTTGTGATAGTGAGTAAAACGACAGGACAAGAATCAATAATTGCCGCAACATAAAAATTTTAAAATTTATAAATGGTAGAGTTGACAAACCTTATAATTTCCACTGTTTATCCATATTTTAAAGTTGTCGACAAGGCAATCGATCGCATCAGCAGTAAGCGGACTTAGAGGATTACTCAGATACTTCTTCAACTCTTCGCTGGCCATAATTTTCTTGTGTGTATCGTTTTGTTGTACCATTGACAATAGACTATTTAGTTCTGGATAGTCGTCCATTTTCGACAAGGCAAGATCAGAGTTGTATCGTTGAAATTAACCCAATCCTCGAATAAGCGATAAAACCAAATCTTTAAAATTTAAGTAACGCTAAGAAATTAGCCTCCTTTCTCGTTGTGTTGCATGGCACAATTTCTTACAAGATAGGGTGAAGATGAAATATTATGTAAAATAACACATTGTTTCTCGCATAGCCGCCATTTTCTGTCTTCTTACCTCTCGGCTCTCGAGTCTCGATGAATCGTAACGTCACGCGACAAATTTGTTTGTGCCATTTCGTAGCGGTTAGCACTATTTTCCACCCAGCAAACTGCCCTTTACTTTACACAATCGGAAATAAATTAAAGATGGCGGCTAATGGGAAAGAACCAAAAGCTAAAAGGAAACCATGCATGCACTGGTGCAAGGTCGTTTTGAGATGGCGAGTAATTTTATATTTTTATAATACAGTTTTTAATATCAACATATGAAAATATTTACAGATAAATGTTGCAGTATAAATTTTCATGCAACCACCTTAAGTTATAAACTTATAATCTATATTGTGTAAAATATTAGATTGTGTAAAATATTATATTGTGTAAAATATTATATTTCAAAGTAAAGGGCGGTTTGCTGGGTGGAAAATAGTGCTAACCTTTCGTAGCATTCACGAATAAAAATAACAATAGAAGAACACGGGGGGTGTTTCGATAAAATTGCAGCAATGATCATTTACGGTCAGTGGAGAGACGGAGACAAGACCAGACCAGTGAACTCGACATTTGAATAACTGGAATGATAACCGAAGCCAAAAATTGAAGCCAAAAAAATATTTGTCGTCATCATTTGTCATCACACGTCAGGCTCTAGTCTCTCGCATGTTCATTTTAATTTTTTTAAATCATTTGTCCCTTGGTAATGGTAGAGTTCGGATCTTGATCAGAGCGTAAAAATAACGAATTTTTTGGAATGAAAAGGTTCACGGAAAGTGAATCAAAGTGATAAATCGAGAAGCAAGATGAGGTGAACTTAGTCGATCTGCTCTTACGCTGCGGTTTTCCTTTAAAACATATCAAAGTCTTTAAGGATATTCAATTGTTGATATAGAGATGACAACCATTTAGTATTTCAAGTTTCAAGCACTATCAAAATCGATGAAAAATACAATGGCTCTGTAAAAAGTAAAAATGCGAGTTATAGACTCAATATTTTTTATTAAACTGGATATTCAAGTTTCTTTTTTATTCGGAAAAAAAGATCTTTAAGTCCACTGAAATGACAAAAAAAGACAAACACTGTCTGACACCGTTTGAAAAATTACCTTCCGATGTAAGAAAAATTTTTGCTTGAATATTTTCTCGTCATATTTTCTTATTTTATTGTCTTTTTAGCATACAGTGTAATTTTCAGTTGGCTTTTCCTCGTTACAAGTTGTAAGTTACAACGAGCTCACTGTAGTAAAGTTTCAGCTGTAAAAAATAGCCTTTTGCGAGGAGTTAGCCTGGTGTGTTGTTTGTAGTGATGTTGTTTATATGTTTATGCTTTCGAAATTTGTATTCAAATTTATATTGGCCGCGTATGTTTGGCACTCAGGGGAATGATACTGACGTACAAACCGCGTGAATATTCGACTTTCAAGGACTGGAACTGACGTACAAACCGCGCAAGAGACTAGGACTTTGGCTTCAACTTTTTATCTATAAAATGTATTGTCGTTATCATTCCAGATATATATATATATGGAGTTCACTGGACCAGACACAGGATTCAGTGGTGGGAACAAGCGAGAAAATACAACAATGTGCTTAAATGACATAATCAGATAACCAAAATATGAATTCTAGTAGTGAAAAAATTCGTATGATAGCAATTAAGACTTAAGTCAAAACAAGACCAAAGTTCGAAGAACTAAAATTCACCATAGTATAGTCAGGCATTGCAAATTTTCAACTGCCATGAGTAAAAATCCCATATGAACAAAACTATTATAAATATGAAACCAATTTACACAAGATTGACACTTTATTTTATAAGTTTCCTCCTTAAGTTTCTCGCGTTTCTCGCTGTATTTCCAATGGTTGGCGATGCTCTTACTTCGTTTAATCTACTTAAGTCCGATGTCGAAAAATCTGTGGTCCAAGCTGTTGACGAAGCACAGCCCTTTCAGGTGGAAACAGACGCTTCCGAGTTTGCTCTTTCAGCCACTCTCAACCAAAACGGTCGCCCAGTTGCGTTCTTTTCGAGGACGTTAAGTGGATCAGAACTTAAGCACGCTTCAGTGGAGAAAGAAGCAGCGGCTATCGTAGAAGCCGTGAGGAAGTGGAGACACTACCTTACGGGTAAGCATTTTATGTTAATTACTGATCAGAAGTCAGTAGCTTACATGTTTGATACCAAGCAAAAGAGCAACATTAAGAACGATAAGATAATGAGATGGAGGATGGAACTATCCACTTATGATTTTGATATAATCTACAGAGCAGGAGAAGAGAATGTACCAGCGGATACATTTTCTAGGATAAGAGCAATGAGCATGACCTCCGATAAGCTGATAGAGTTTCATGAATCCTTGTGTCACCCAGGAATAACGCGGATGGCACATTTTGTAAAAAAACCGTAATCTCCCTTTCTCTATTGATGAAATTAAGCTCATGACACAGTCCTGCAAGATATGCAGGGAAAGTAAGCCTCAATATTACAAAACAGAACATTTCCATTTAGTAAAAGCGACTCAACCCTTCGAGAGACTTAGTTTGGACTTCAAAGGACCATTGCCGACGACTAATCATAATAAGTTTCTTCTTACTATAATAGATGAATATTCAAGATTTCCTTTTGCTTTCGCTTGTAAAGACGTTAGCGCGGAGTCAATTATAAATTGTCTCTGCGAATTGTTTTCGATTTTCGGTATGCCTGCTTACATACATTCGGATAGAGGTTCTGGCTTTATGAGTGTAATTACACATACGTTCGTTTCACTTCTCCAACATCAAACATTGTTCGTTCATTGTAGACCCGTTCATAGATTTTTAAAAGGTTAAAAAACATGTTGACTTGTTTCAAATTCAGATTTTTAATGATTGTAAAAATAAGATCAAATCATATTGATAAAACATTGACAATATTTAAAGAATCTTAGCCTCAAGAAGAAATTCTATAGAATCAAGTCAAAGGTCATGTACCTGTTTTTAAGTAAAACCTTTGGTGTTGTTCCTTTGGCGCCAAATAGAGTCATGTAAACCTTGGCATCAGTTCCTCCACCAAGGACATCTCCAGTCTCTACACTGACTTCATATACAAAAAACAATAAAATCTTTAACCAATAAACTAAGTGAATCGTTTCGCTTGCTGTAATATTTCAATGCCATTGGGCGTCTTTTGCATGCCGAAGTTTTCGTTCGACAGTTTTACAATTAGAAGTCTGAATCATTCGTGATATCATGCTATTGTGAAATATTTGCTTGTTTTGCATCGGAAGATGAGACTTAAATGTGTGACGGAAATATCTTTCTTTCTCATTATTTTACAATTGATATTCTTCAAATGTGTGAATGAAATGATTTTGGACCTACATGCAATCTACTTCAAACCAGTCGGGGTTTTATATTTAATGGAGACAAAACGTAATTAAATTTTGCACTATTCTAGAATTGCGTTAAACCTTTTTGCCTTGTCGATCAAAGTGAGAAAATAAAAGAAAATAGCCCAAACAGAAAAAAAATTGTATCGAAATCATAACCAAATTTAATCGCCAATGACTTCAAATACTTGATCTTGTAAAGCCCGGCGCACACGAGAGCTATGATCTCAGCAAAATGTCATTCTTGCCAAGTGGCGTAAGCAAGTTGCTCTCGTGTGCGGGTAATTTGATAATTGGATGTGACGTTTTTGATTCATCCAATCAAAAGTATTTGCAAATTTATTAACGGTATTTTGCAAAGTGACAAATAACATGTATTAAAGTAAATGGTTTGAACCCGGGAGTATCGTTATATGTTTGTAAATGATGATCGTCCAGGTTAATAAAGTCCTGAGAAGGACTGTTTTTGTTGTTGTTGACTGACGTTTCGACCACCTTAGCGGTAGTCATCTTCAGACTTCAAATGAGCAGTAAACCACCTGACGGTTAGCCGTCATTGTATTGTGTGTACAGGAAATGTGTATTGTCATTGTGAATTAATGAACTAATTGTTGATTGGAAACGTCATTGTATTGTATTGTATTGTCAGAATAAAGACTCTTACCCTCTTCTGTCATTGCCAGCAATTATTTCCTTTTCGTCCATCTTATAAATACGTTAAGATTAAGAAAAACTTAAAAGTGAATGTGGAAAAGTTCTCATCGCATCATATATCATGTTAAATGCTTTGCGTTAAACTTAGAAGATAAAATAGGTAAATTATTATTCTTTACTTTAATAATCAAACTGATTGACACGCCCCTTACTCGAGTTCCTTCACTGTGGTATATTGCAACTGTACTTCACTCATTTTTCCCTCGTAACGCATGCTGCCATATACATTGATGTGTTTCTCTGACAACTTTTATGTTCGACTCACAGTAATCAATGTTTTGCTGCAACATGGTCTCCAACATTGAATTAACTTATGCTGATTTGTTTGAAGGTGAGTGAAGACTTTTTTCTCCGCATTCATTATTATTAATCATTATTGTTAATCATTATTATTCTTTATTATTAAATACTGAGAGTTTAATGCCCCGTTCACACTGTTTTTGTTGTAGTAATTTTGAGCTGCTGTAAAACGTCATTAAATGCACGCTCGAATTTCCACTTTAAAAATGGCGACATATTTATCGTTTGCCCGTTTGGTTCGTTTTCCATGGCATTAACATGATAATTATTATTTTAGTCGATATAGCTTCAGACCAAAGCGCTAATATGTCAACAATTATTTGAAAACTTAACATAAGATCTTTAAGAAATCGATACTGACTTTAACTAACTTTAACACCTGTTTCTTTATTGTTGCCAATGAAGTGCCAGGCGAGAAACGGATTCTCGATATAAATATTAGAGCTCAACAAATAATTTTGAACACAATCATAAACAATTTGGTTTTGTGAAATTTATTAAAATAGTGACGTTTCCTCTTGACACAAGACATCTTCAGACTAATAAGGAAGTTAACAAGAATTACAGATATATAGGCCCTGTTCACACGATACCAGATTCGCTGAGCAATCCGATACGAAAAATGCACTCTGTTCACAAGATGCCAGATTCGTAAGACGCAACATAAATTTTTAATTTGCCCCAGTACTTGTACGTGCAAGCGATAACAGCGATGGTTGCTAATTCAAATATTTCGTGAGAAAATGAGAAATTTTTTTGACAGATAAACAAAGTAGAGCTTTTTCTTGAGTGAATTAAGCTTTTTACATCATTTGTACGAATGGCCGCAAGGACTGAAAGAGTATAAAGTCCAAATACAACCGGATATATGTTGCCATTACAGTGATACTAGAGAGCAGCTTTTCGCACTGCGATAATACATTGTTAAAAGCTTAAACATGCCATGCTGAAGATATATTATATTTGCTGGTGGATTATTCATTTAAAACATAGTTTGTATCGCTATGTTTGCTTTCATTTTTGAAAAATCGCTCGAACTTTTTAGTTGCCAAGGTGGAACGTATCGGATTCCAGCGTTCCCACGACAACGGAACGTATTGGATTGGTTTTCATACCACTTCCACAGCGCAGTCAAATCGCTCCGGAAAAACGATACAAAGTGTATCGGATTTCAGCGGAGCCGACTAAACGTTCGAGTGTCTGGATATCTTTTAAAAAAGCTTTTTTCATTCTCAGATTTATGAAATATCAAACTGTAGAAGTCTGTGTCAAATGTAGCCACTGTTTGTTTAGTTACAAAGTGTATAACAATGTGCCCTCCCGGTTATCACCATTTTGCAGTGGTAACTCCTGCACTTGTGACACGGGATGTACGGTTGCATATTGTATGGATTGTTTTTTAGAGTCATTTGTCATTTGAAATATTCAACACCAAATCATTTACTTAAAAAACACATATTACATTAAATATCAAACAGTAGAAGTCTGTGTGAAATGTACGGTTTGCTTAGTTGTGTAGATTTGGCATTTGACAAATTTAACACCAAATAACTTTACCTTAAAGGCACACATTGCATAAGTGTGGAACATTTACATCGAATTTTTTGAGAAACTGTACTGAAACTTAGTGTGACTAACTAAAAATAAAAAATCAAGCTTAAAGAATTGTCACTATTGTCTTGTTATAATTTCATAATTTTCCCACGATTTTTCCGTATAATCTCAGTTGACATTTTTACATGATGGTGATAGCACTTTGCTTGTCAGTAAATTCCGCAGTAGTTCTTATTGCGTGCAGGATATGTCATCTTCGATTATGTAAAACATTATTAAAACACATGCTTGTAGAATAATTTTCTTTCTTATGATCTTGTGGCATAGTATTGGTCTTTTATCAAATTCAAACTGTAAAGAAAACCGCTATAAATGTATATTGAAAGAGTCGTGTTTCAAGTCCGTACACTTAGAAAGTCGAATTTAAGCTCTTGGGGATTTTTTAACAAAACAAATATATATTGTGTTTAATCCGTGTTAGTAGCTAATATTGATTTTGCTTTGTTAATAACGACAGTTTTCAACGAGGATTTTTGTCACAAAAAGTGGTTGTCGTACTTACCCCGAATTGTAAAACTTTAATTCCAACAATATACCGGTGAAGTACATAAAGGTGTATTCGAAACAACATAAAAGTCAAGGGAATTAGAAATTAATATTGCAACATAGATACTTTGTGTGTTTCGCTTTCAAATCATTCCTATCTTTGACACGTTATTATAATCTACCGCATTCATGTGATTTATATATGTGTCACAGGTCATGCATATGAACAATATTCGAAATTTCATAAACATCACAACATGGAGTTCAAACAAAAAGTGACTAGAAATCAGATGAAATGATTTCTTTAATTTTTCGCCCTAGGAAAATAATGCCCAGCTTTTTAACTTTTCGACATTTTTGTGTACATTCATATGTGTTTTCATGTTTAGTTATTCCAGAACTGTGCAGCGAGATGCACCAATCGGTGGCGGAGAAGGGCTCTCTTTCTGAAGGTAATTTGATCATGTGACATAGTAAAACACTATTCTTATCCGCAGATAGCATTTTCGGAAATTATTTTATTATCTATGATATATCGAGAAATTTTTTACATTCGCACATGAATATTGTTGGACGTCTCAGGAAGAGAGGGAGTAGTCGGTACTTGTTAATGATCTGAAATAGACTGAAATCAATCTTTGTGTAAAATGTAACTTTTGCTGACGTTCATGAATTTTAGTGTTTAATCTTATTTTTATCGACAAATAAAAAGCGATTAAGAAAGTTTTTATGTCATTTGAATTTTGAAAATTTATTGACGTTTTCTCTTTGCCGAAGTCTTTTGCACAACTCTTCCAAAAAAATACTATACTGACATGTTGTTCACGAGTTTTCCACGTTCAAAGCACGCAACCTGCAGGACTTTTGCGAGACTGAAATTTCCTTGTTTCTACCAGTGAACTGTAAAACAACTGGAAGGCTAACTTGGCCGCCATCTTTGAAGCCTGTATGATTGCCGCCATTGAGGGTACGAAGGCGAAATACATCACTTCGTAATTGCCGGATTTTTTAGCAAAAAAAAACAGTGGTCTTCGAGCCAGCTTAATGTCTATAAACCTTAAACAATGTTTGGACTTTAATATAAAACAAGTCTAGGCATGTGTATATTGAGTTAGCCTTCCCGTTGTATAGGAGTTCATTGGTTTCTACATAGTTATGAGAAACGCATGTTTTTGAGCAATCAACCAATCAATGCTTATGTTTTTAAAACAGTCTATTTTTTTATAATGTGTCTAATTTTTACTCTTTGAGCTTTCAAATATTAAAATAATTTCCAGTGTTTATGTGCGAATGGTTTCATTGGCCTGATCCAAACACGGGAACGACCAATCAGAACATCTCTTCCCACATATATCCATAATAAATGTTTGTAACAAAACATTTGTAAATCTGCAACAACATATATTGATTACTTTCAAACTGAGCTGGACAGATCCAGTCAGAAATGGACAAAATTGTTGTGCGATGTACATGTTTTTGTTTGTTATTACTAAATTTAAATTTTTGATGAATTCAACTCCTCTGATCCGCCAATCCCTCTGATGATATATATTGCACTTTTCAAGTGTATAATTTCGAATGCATACTTTGTTGCAGGTTCATTTTTAGATTGCTCTGACACAAATCAAATGAAATTTCCTGCCAATGTGCCAGAAGCGGGAAAAAAAACATTCTATGTCGGTCAGACTCCCACACAATATATTTGGAATACAGACGTGACTGGTTGTTCTAGAAATGCTAATTTAATATACGACAGTCCCCCGAGCTTATGCACAGAAATCGATAAAAGAATTCCATGGCTCGCCAAACAATCGCCAGATAGTAAGTGAAAAGGTTCACATGTGTATATGTAGTATAGTTTAGACGTATCTGTTCAAAAAATGAAAGCACCTAATGGACCGATGGCGGAGACGACGACAAAGCAAACAGGGATTGGTTTCTGTATTATGATTAAATAAATAATCTGAAACTATTTTAAAGTAAAAAATATTTGAATTATGGTATAGCTTCGTATAAAATTAATTCCTCTCAAGATTTACTCACATTTGAGTTAACCCAAATGTTAATAGAACAGACAAATAACTTATAAAATATATCTCATTTTATACAAAATTGAAGTGCTTTCCGTATGTTTCGTGCTTGAAAACAGTAAGTCAATAACTGATGATAATCTCGGGCTGAGGTCCATGTTTAATCGATTATTTTATTTTATACACGCCAAACAAAACTAAACTTAACAGAACACTTTATGAGGAAAGATCCTGTATTGAACACATTAGCTAAACTACGTTTTATGGGGGTCGTGGGGCAGACTATATGTTGTTGGTAAAACGACGAGTGCAAATCTTTGCTTTTTTTCAGGTAAGATAGAAATCACGCAAAGCTCACCTGGATGTCCAAAGGCATGCTCCTCAGAAGAAATTAAAACTTCTGCTTGTACATTTCAGTCTAACAATGAGTATTTAAAGAGCAGTGGAAGGTATATATTGCATCGACGATTTGTAGTTGCTTTGACTGCACAAAAACTGTTTTTTTAACTTTTAAATAAATACGAACACTTGATTCATATATGTCTCACAATTGATGGTTGAGTTTGAGCTTTGTTATGTGTTACAGTTCATCGAATCAAAACTCACTCCAGATGTACGGTGAAAAGATCAACTTCACGCAACAGAATCAAATCAGCATTTTCTTTCCCCAACAATCCCGCAATCTCCATCATCATGCTCAATCTGTCCAAACTCCATCTTATGAGACCCCGTTCACACCTCAGCCCAGTGTATGTTCAGACAAATCAGCAAACATGGCATCATCCACGACCAACAACTTCTTAAATAACAATATTAATGATCTCCTGATCAATCAGGACTACGCACATGCTTGCTGCGATAAGTCGATTGAGAAAAATGGCAACCAGATTTTTGAAAATTGTAAATATTCAAAATCTGCAAACTCAGTATGTCAAGCGGAAAAGAAAAAATACAAAAATGGGACAAAAGCAGCCCAGAGTCGTTCTAAAAAACCACGTTTGTACCATTTTTTATTGGAGTTGCTAGACAAACCTGACCTCTACTCGAACATTATTGTGTGGATTGATCGTAAAGATGGAGTTTTCAAGTTTATCAACTCATCAGCGGTTGCCTCTCAGTGGGGCAGGCGTCGTGACAAGCCAAACATGAAATACGAAAACTTTGCTCGTTCTTTGAGAACATATATTTCAAAAGGATTCATGGCAAAGCCGCCAACTCGCCTCGTGTACAAGTTTACGAGTAAGGCTTTTAGTCATTCGCATTGAAAGGAAAGTATCGACCGTCATGTGACTTGTTTCATCGAACATTCTATAACACCAATTTCTATTAAACTGTCTCACTTGTTTTCAAATATGCTGGGAAAATCCAAGTGAATGTATATCAACATTTTCTAGACGAACAGTAGTGTTGTCAGCTTGCAAATTTTGTCGTGCAATGTCTTCACTTACAGAAAAAACATTATATTTCCATAATGAAATAAATGGTGATAATGTTGTGGAATTTACATGTCAGGACTGAAACTTTCTGGCTGGCTTTGCTACTGTGGAGGTAAAAACACAAGTGAATGTTCACTTGTGTTTTTAAAACAAAAGTGAACATTCGGATGTGTATAGATCAGTGGCGTAACGGACTTAAGAAGTCGAGGGCCCTACAGCAGTTGCGCAGCTGTGTACTTTCTCTCAAGGAGGCCAGTTTACCGGCATGGGAAGCATGTCCGATTTAAACAACGTAATGTAAGTAAAATATAAAATTGTAGGGGACCAAGAATTTCGCTCGCGTGATCTACCCCCCAGGTCCCCACCTTTAGCTGCGTAACAAGGCTGCAGTCACTCTACTTTTCTCATACTGGTTGCTAAAAGGTATTATGCAATTAATCATAATACTTTTACTCTAACACATTACTATTATTGAATGATTTTTTTTGACATACTCTTTCCATTATTTTACTGAAGCTCATTATTTTTCATTACAAACTTGCTGAAAATTTTTTCCCGTTGATCAAGAAGCTCCGAATGTAATTCCTTGTTTGGTTCCATCCTTGCATGGTGGTACCTTGTTACATTTGGCTTTCCTAGTTATACAAACGTTATGACCGACGCCCTTGTTGTGATAGAGCTGATATAGATATTTCTTAAAGTTGTGTATGATAGACAGTTATTTATATTATGGGAAATAAACTACGGTTAGGAAAGAAATAAACTACGGTTAGAAATAACCTACGGTTAGAATGTTTAGTTTATGATTGTTGTCGTAGTCATACACATTTTGTTTTTGCTATACCAACAATTAGAATAGGATAATTGTCAAACCATGTGACAATTTGAAACTTTTTTCACTTTTACGGTTCTGTTGACATTTCTCTTGAAGTCATATTACAGGGTGTCTCAAAGTAGAAGCGATCTTGCTATTTATTACATTTTTACTGACCCACGCATCTTTCGTATATTCAACTATCTTAGAACGCTTTGAATTTCAAGCTATTATTTTTGTATCGTGCCTATTTCTTGAATACCCTGTCTTGGACTTCATTTGACTTGATGAGTTGCTTTTTTAAGGTTTTGTTAAGAAGTAGTGTATTGTAGAAACACTTCTTGCGAACTATTGTTTGGAAACTTATAGCTAACGCATTCAAGAAAGTTTATAAGACAAAAAACATGACGTATGATTTGTTATAAATTTAAGTTTTTTCATGTTCTTAAAAATTTGTCAGAGTTGTAAATAATATATATATTTTAAGAACTTTTATTATGTTGTATTTAATCGAAAGACATCGAAGCAAAGTGTCGTAAAACCTACTTTGTTGTTATTTATTGCATTAACAGATGAAATTCATATGTCTTTGTATTAGTTTACTTTGGTTAGTGATTCGTACAAAAATTAAAGAAAGTGCGTGTCACTTTGAAAGCGTATAGACAATAGCATGGAAAGGGGAGAGGGGCGTTTTTCTCCATTGCTTTCTTCTAACTACGCTCCTAACTACCTTTAAAAGACAAATATATTTCTCTTTAAAGGAACAATTGCTTCGTCAAAAGTTTTGATCTTTTTTCCTTCATCTTTTTACCTGCTTTCATGAATTAAAGAAAAACATGCGTATTCAAGAATCGTAAATCCACATGTTTTCTGCAAATCATACTATCATATTTCGCTTCCGGCACATATGCTTATCACTTTTAGTTCGCCGATTACAATTCCCCACCACTTGCGGTAAAAACTTTCAATATCTTTGCCAATTAAGTTTTGAGTGTTCCCAAATGAATGTAAGCACTTATTTAAAGTAACAGTAGGCAGTATTGGGGCCTGGCTATTTACTCCTAAATCAAAATACTTTTGCACAGAAAAAGTAGTGAATGAAATTTATAAAAAAATATTATAAATGCGCAAGAAAATATACATAGTCTTGAGTAAAAATTTTGGGCTGCCATTAATGATGTAACAGAAAAAAGCTGTAAACATTTGCCGCAAGTAATTATTGCCGAGAAAATGTAATTGATAGCATTGACAGAATTATTATAAATTAGCAACGCGTGCGCTGATTGTTCTAGAGCTGGGGTTTCATTAGCCTGTGCAAACCAATCGAGGCAAGATAGAATTAAATCAATCATGAATACATGTTCAAGAAAATATTAAAACGTTTGTCTTAAATTTATCGGTTTCGGATTATTGTTATTTTATAAGAGAAATAAAAGATGTTTTTCGTGTTTGCACTGGAGACGTTTATGAGAACTCATTAGCATATACCCTTACTATATACCTACGTCGGGTCGGACCATTGAATTTTTTAGTTTTTTTAAAAAAAATGCACACAAAAAAAGGTTTATTGAAAAATGGTGAGCAGGTCAAACACCGCACTGCATAAAACATTCACACGACATTCCTTTCACGAGAATTGATTCATTGTAGTGTGGCTACAATTTCTAACATTGTTATAACATTCACTCATGTTTTGCATGAAATTTTGTTTGATGACCTAATGACGTCCATCCCCGGAAAAAGACAAGATCTCAGCACCCTCCTCTTTCAGGCAATTTGAATCTTGTCGGATTTTTTTAGACTGCACAGATATTGAGGTTGTTATGAATTAGTAAATTAATATTGACTTTATGTAAATGCTATATTTCAGTGGTGTACGACCCTTTGGTGTATCGTTGTTGTTAGCTGGCTGGGATGAAGACAGACCTTATCTGTTTCACTGTGATCCTTCGGTTGGTTTAATTGTTTCATATTATTCAGTAGCAGTTTCAGGGAATTTCTGCTGTTCATTCGAACGTAAATAAAGAGTTAATCAACTTTCATCATGCATCTAGCTGTGTATTAACTTTTCTCTGACAAGAACACATATTGTTCCATGTGTAAATCAAGCTTCGTGATTCTTAAAACTTGCCATGTGCTAAGTTGACTCAAACTCAAAATAAAATGACATAATAACATCGCTAGGTCATAATTTGCACTAGAAAGATTTAATACTTTCAACCACACCATGCGTTTTTGAAGTTGTTTACTTGTTTTGTCGTAAACTTACGTATCTTAGAAAATATTTTTGATCAACAAAAAGTGTAGAATAGTAACTCAGTGATTTAATACTACAATGAACATACGTACATGTATCATGAGGCAGAGGAATTTTAAATTCATTTTAAAGAACTTTTAGTAAAGGTTATCATACTTGTTAAGTTTTTGTTTTCTAGGGAGCGTACTTTGCTTGGAAAGCCACTGCAATGGGAAAAAATCACTTGAACGGACGAACATTCTTAGAAAAAAGGTAACGGCATAATCCTTGTTGGTTTGTTATACGTACTCCATGCCGAAAAGATGTATAATTATTTCCTATTATTTTAGGTATAATGATGATCTGCAGTTAGAAGATGCAATACACACAGCTATACTGACACTTAAGGTTAGATACAGAGTGTTATAAATTCTAAAAATATGAAGTTCTACGCATTTAAATGAGTATAACTTGAACGCAATTGAAGCTGAGATTTTACAAGTATGCCCAGTCCTTTTACAATTTTTTTTTTAAAAAAACAGCAGTTTTTTATTCAGTTTTTTTTTATAGGTATTTGATAATCTCTGTTATGAATCTTATGATAAACTTCGAAAGTCGGAAAAATTATTTCGGATGCGCCTTTTGGTGGATGTCTTTTTGCGTATTCCCGAAAAGAAAAGAAAGATGATTTCGACAATGGTTTCCTTATTTACAATGCGAATGTCATCCAACATGGCGGAAATCTATTGTTTTTTCACACCAATGGGTGCAAAACAAGTTGTAACCATCACCATGGCAATCTGATAGACCGAAGTCGGTGACATGCAGTTTTTGAAGTGACGAAAAAATATTATTTTGTCACATCTATAGTCCTGCGTTGAAGCATGACAAAAAAATACAACTTTCGGCAAGACTAAAATTGCATCGTGATTCCTTTTCATGAACTATAAATTATAAGCTTCAACACTTTAAAGTATAATTTCACTTGTTATTGTTAACATCTACCAGTAACATAAACCTGATGTCATCTGCTAAGTGTAAAGCTCTTCATCCACTTTTGTGTCATTATTTGCAACTTCAATATCATCGCATCCTTTAAATGTTTTTTGACTCTCACATTGCTTTATGTCTACTTTACAATACTATATAGCTTGGTCACAAGAAGGCGTCGCTAAATCCGATTATATTGGAAGAAATTCTCGAAGATGTAAAATCTAAGGTATTTTTATCGAGTCATTTTTATATATTATTACGTATCAAATTTCATTTTCTACAGGTGGCTGGGAGAGGAGGTTTCTTCGGTTGTTTTGGTAGAGTAAGATTTGCGATGTCAGTGAACAACAAGACATCTGTCAAAAGTGGATTGGATTTGGCAAAAATGTAATTCGGCAAAAATGTTCAACTGTCCCTAATACATCGAACGCTACCTGTAATAGAAAAGCCTGATAATTTTTTGAAGCCAATTCTTACACCCAGACACGCGTTTATAGTTCAATCAATTTTCACCACGTGAAGGAATCTCGAAACACTACACACGCGTGTCTGGGTGTAATCTCGCGTGTCTGAATGCAAGATTTGGCTTCAAAAAATTATTAGGCTTTTCTATTACAGGTAGCGTTCTATGTATGTTTGTTCAATGCCCTAACATTATGATAACGTACTTTAGGTACGTGATGTGGTAAATCGTGAAATGGTCGGACCCCAGGAACATTTAAAGAAGTATGAAAAATACTCCGACTTAATCACGAGAAAAGCTGACGCAGAAGTGGAGCAACTTCTTTTGGAGGGGCATCAGTTTGAAAGACTCGTTGATGTTTGCAGTTTGCTTAATACTTACACTTTTCTTAAGACTACTTTTTAATGGAAGGTTAGTTATATTTACCGAAGTTTGTAGACCCACAATTACCGAAGGAGAGTTTTGAGTTCATTGTACGCTGTCATAATTTTGATGTTTACTCAGATACATTTCTAATTTAATTGAAATTTCTCTTAAGAGGGAGGCGCAACTAGAATTAAAGATGATAACGTTCAGGAGCCCCGCAAAAAACAAAACCTCAACGTACACGAATTTATAGACGAAAGGTTAAATGTAAGATTGTGGTGCAGAAATGAATGCTGATAATTTTTGAAACACAGTTCAAATAAACACAATGGTATGGCAAAATCCCAAGATGTTGTAGAAGCATCACAAACAACGCTTCATTTTTCTAAGGTTAGTAAAATGTCACTTACTTATATATGTACATGGTAAATAAAATGAATGTCTTTAGCATGCGTTATAGATCTCTTAGAAAATTGCTGGTTAGTTCTGTATAAGTGCCGTTCAATTTATGTGAAATAATTGATAATTCGTGTTGCACAAAACTTTGTTATTCTGCTCTGTTGCAGCAGCAACTATCTCTGTTATTGTGAAGGACACTCATACCATAAAGTTTCAATGTATTCTTATTTATTTTAGATCCTTCCAACTGCCCCTGTTACATGTGATAGCATTGATGAAATGCATGAAGAAGTCAAAAGTGTAAAACAAAAATTCTGCAATGATACAGATTTATCACAAAAGGTTACATTCAAAAACTCTCATGATTTGTAAAACTGTAATAGCACATTTGCACATACATACCCTAACCCTAACCGTACATCCTGTGTCCTAAGTGCAGGAGTCACCATTGCACTATGGTGATAGCAGGGAGGGCACATTGTTATACACTTTGTATATTACGCTTGCTGCGCTTGCGCAGTTTGAGCGCTCTCGGATTGCGTAGCGAGTCTCATAAAGAGACGTTCACCGCATTCGCTTTATGCATTGCTCACCTATATAGGTTTGAGCGCTCTGGTGACTCGACAATACAATCCATACAATGTGTAACCGTACGTCCTGTGTCCCAAGTGCAGGAGTCACCATTTTACTATGGTGATAGCCGGGAGGGCACATTGTTATACACTTTGTACACTTGTTTATATATGATTTATGAAAACACGTGGATACAGAAAGAAAACAAACAAAACTGCAGCATCAAGAGGGACTTCATCAAACAACTTCCACCTCTGAACAAAACCGAAAAACCTGCCATGTTTGTTTTGAAAAAAGACTACTAATCCTAAAAGGACATAAAAAGAAAATTTTAAATAAACGCTCTGAACTTTTTAGTGCATGCCGTCGTTAATTTAACACCTAGTAACGAATTGTATATGCAGTGAATAATAAATAATCTGTCAGTTGCCTGAAGATCGCCCTACTGCGTGAAACTCCGAAAAAATTACAGCTATTGTCTATTTTATATATATATATGTATATATGATTTAATAAATTACATTTCTTAAAATGTTGCTACTCGGGGAGTCTGGGTTTCATGCCAAAGCAATCTTCAGGCAATGTATCGTTTTCTAACGTTAAATACTGTTTAAAAATGCTACCTTGCTGGAAAACCTTGAAGTGGCATTAAAAATACACAATGTATGCCAGGATATATTTGAAATAGATAACAAATGAAGTTGATTCAGAGGAAGAGGAAATTATGGATGTGGTTTGTAATATCTGAGTATGACATTGAAATAATTAAATTAATTTTTTAAAATGTTATTTCTAAAATAATTATATTTTGGTCTTTTTTAGGTTGATGAAGAAGAATCTGTTAACGAACAAGAAGAGAGAGAGAAATCTCACCTGTCATGAGAAACTTGCGTAGCTGAATTAAACATATTGGCTGAAAATGTTAACCACTGCAAAAAAACTGTCACTGAAACGTTGTCCTCAGAAATAGTGTTTACTCAAAAATTGTAATGCATGTCCTTGTTTTGTGGGCAACGCCCTTTGCAGGCAATTTTCTCCACCCCCATTACCTCAAGTCTAGTTACGCCCCTGATCACTGGGTTTGTGCTTTTGCATTTAAAAAATTATCTTTTGTGGCGTTTCAGGCAATTGCCATTTGTCGGGCATAGATGTTTCTGTCTGCAGTTACATTTCTTTGGTGGGTTGTTCTTGTTCTGGGTTGTGTCTGGGTTAAGTCTTTTTAAAATAGTCTTGTTGTGTCTGGTTATGAAAGTTTTCATGTTTTCGCCGCAGCTGTAGCTTACGCGTATTGTGTGTCGGTTGAATATCTTGGAGAGTATAGTATTTGGTGGGAAATGTTTGTCGATAAGTTGTAGGAAGTCATGGGCGATGTGAGTTTTTACGTTTTTGCTGTATGGTGGGTTAAACCAAGTGACGTTACGTTTTCTGTTGTACGTGGTGTTTACATTGATGTTTGATGGATTAAAGGTGAGTTGGGTGGTGAAGTTGCTTTGTTTAAGAGCTTGGTTGTAAATTGGTGCGGCATTTTCGAAGGTGTCTTTGTCAGATGAGAGTGTGTTAATTCGGTTGTTGATGGATGTGGGTAATTGGCGTAATACTGATGGTGGGTGGTTGGAAGATCTGTGAATGAAGAGGGGCTCGTCGTTGGGTTTTCTATAAGGTTTGTAGGTGTCGTTGCTAAGGTCAAATGTTACGTCAAGGAAGTTTGTGCGTTCATGGTTTGTCATCGCTGTGATTTTTAGTCCAAGCTCGTCAAATAGGTGTGAGAGGGTTTTCTTTCTTTGTCGCAGAGTCTTCCAGATTTCGTATTTATGACTGCAAGGCCATCGTCACGGTATAAGCCGACGTTGCTTCCGTACCGCTGCTGTAGTTGGTAGAGTAAGAATAGCCCTACAAGCTCGCAAACTTCCGCTCCATCATAGCTGCCCATGGTTACATCAAACGTGTTGGTAGCGTTGCGTTTGGACCATGATTTGTTTTGGTGGAAAAGAAGTAGATCGTCCAGGTTACTAGAGGTCTGAATGCTTTGATCGCTTTTCACTGTAATAAAGTAAATGGTTTGAACCCGGGAGTATCGTTACATGTTTGTAAATGTAGATCGTCCAGGTTACTAGAGGTCTGAATGCTTTGATCGCTTTTCACTGTAATAAAGTAAATGGTTTGAACCCGGGAGTATCGTTACATGTTTGTAAATGTAGATTGTCCAGGTTGGTATAGTCCTGAGAAGGACTGTTTTTGTTGTTGTTGACTGACGTTTCGACAACCTTAGCGGTAGTTATTTCTTACACTGTGAAGATGACTACCGCTAAGGCTGTCAAACGTCAGTCAACATCAACAACAACAGTCCTTCACAGGACTCTACTAACCTGGACGATCTATCCACAAACATTTAACGATACCCCGTTCTAACCATTTAATTTATTAGCTTGTGAGCTGTAGATCGATGTTACATCTGAATAAAGATGAAAGTTCAACTGCAATATTACAAGTATATTACATACTACGACAGCAACTTCTCATTACTTTAGTCGTCCAAGTCAAATAGTGGTGAAAAGGTTTTCAAATCACTGTCAATGAAAAATGACGAGGTTGCAAAAGTGGCAAGAGCCCAAGATTGTGTTACCTAATGACCTAGAACCCAATCCACTAGATATCTGACTCCGCCGAAATTGTATAGTAATGAGTGAAAGTGAGGCAAGCCGCCATCTTGAGAGGTGGCAAAACTGACGATATTTACGACTAAAATCTGCTTTTCCTGTGTTGATATACAGTTGCAACGTTAATAGTCTAGGTTTCATTCTTAAAATGTTTGATAGGATGAGTTTTTTAAACTTTCTTTTAACTTATTTTTCATTTTGAGTTTTGCTTTTTGCCGCCTTTCAAGATGGCGTCCTTGCCTCACCCAAGGAACTAAAATACATGGAACGCTACCTGAAGCAAATAATTTAAGCCAAATCTTACACCCAGACACGCGTGTGTAGTATTTCGAGATTCTGAAAATTAATAGACTACACACGCGTGTCTGGGTGTAAAATTTGGCTTCAAAAAATTATGACACTTTTCTATTACAGGTAGCGTTTCATGTATTTTAGTTCAATGGCCTCACCTCACCTTGACACACGTTATTTAGACATCCAGAAGATTGGGTTCTAAATCATTGACATTACCTAAGAACTCCTTTCCATCCTTTGGTAAATGAAGACACTTCAACTTTCTCGTATGATTGAAGTACACCGACAAAGCGTTGGATAAATCCTGCAACAATTCTCTATCGTCGTCTTTAACATTCTTGATGTTTCCACAAACCGTCTTAATGGGCCACGGAGGTTTCGTGGAAGTCGGGTGAGGATAGTTCTCCATGGCGAGGAAAAGATAGGATAGCGCCAACTTGTCGCGAAGTTGATAGATTTCTTTTGATTCATTCAACGTTTCGCATAGGGAAAACGTTTTCGAAATAAATTTCAAGCCTTCTTCATTTCGACTGAGTCTGTCAAGAATATCCCAAGAACGACGTATAACTTCCACACATTCGTGGCCTCCCTCTTTTTCAAAGGCCTTAGTCACCAAAAAGTACTGTGTCCCACAGTCTGCAGAGTACTGGAAGATTGGGGCCGAGGATGCAACTGCACCTGCAACTACACTTGGATATTTCATCCTCATCCAGGCAGCATACTGACCTCCTAATGATGCGCCGAAAGCAATAACTGGACTATAGCGAGCACCGCTCACATTTGACTTGATATTGTCTATGAGCTTGGAGTAGTCGGCAAGAACCTGCGATGAGGTCAAATATCCGGTGTATTGAGAACCCGAGGGAGTTTACTCCGTATGGCATACTACTCCCTTGATAGCGTTGCTCGGCGAATACTAGCATTGCGTTAAACTCGGGCGCAGTCTCCCACAGGAAACCCATTGTTTTTGCGAAGTGTTCAATATTTGCCTCGTTTCCACAGTAAAAGAATATGACGTTCCCCGGCTTCCAGTGAGACGTACTGATAAGATAGCGTTGTTTGAATGTGGCATTGCTTAAGAATGTGAAATGATCCACGTTTTGGTCGAACCATTTCGTTTCGTAGACGCACGAAGGACAGTTGAATATTCCACGTTTTAGTGTGTCACTCGATGTCATATCTGAATGAAAATAAGCGGGAAAAACAGGCCAGTGAAACGCTCTCACCATATGAAGGATCGACTGCAACAGTACATATATGTTTCCAAAAGAGTACCTTCTCATGTTAGACAGTTTAGTTCAAGTTAGTGATAACTGTTTTTAAGGGAAGTTTTTCTGTTCGAGAAAACATGACCTCAAACAACGGGTACCAGTCGGCCTGTCCTTAAAGTGCATATAAACCTTACGTGGTTTTTACACTATCCAATGAATGTGGTTTAAAAAGCCATGTTCCAAAATTTTAATGTAATATTTACCAATCGTACTGTCCGTCAAAGTTGCAAAAATAGACCATTTTAAGCGCTCAGCTTTACCGCTAAAGGACTGGGCCTGTGCGGTTGGGTGACGTCATGTAAGTAACACGGGTCTGAACATTATAGTAATTTAACAGGCTATTTTCTTTACTATTGTCACATCATGCCAAATGCCGATGTATTCGTAAGGCGATATACCAAGTTGCAAGGACAGACACCGGTAAAACACTGTCCTCCATCTCTATATCATAATTCGCATTTTCTGATGAATCTGAAGATGATGTTTCCGACCAAGATGAGGACATTTTGAAAAAACGACGCAATAATCGAAATATCGGCAACAACATTGATTATTTTAAAAGCAAATAATTTGTTTTGAATAAAGCCCACGCGACTGTATTCCTTACATGACGTCACAACATGTACTGGATACCAGACCCCATTGGGAAATAAATGTAGGGAAATCTGGACTTTTAAACCGTAATTGCGAAGAAAGCTTTGATCTCAATTCATTTGTTTTTTTTTAAATTTACAGTTTTAAAGAACTGTAAACTCTTTCAAACTATACTAAAATCCTGCAAGGTTAATGCGCACTTTAAAATTTTACTCAACTCAGACGAATGGAAGCTTCCAGCATTGTCAGTGTCAGGTAGTGAAATACTTTATCCAGGCCTGGCACATTAGCTAAAAGCCCCATTGAAAGAAAATCTATTTAAGTATATAAAAAACGAGACGCCTTCTTATCGCATTAGTGTAGAAGTCTAATAAAGTCACACTGGCAGTCGAAAAAAACCCCGCTCAATTGTCATTGCTATATGCGTTGAAATGGTGGCGCATTCGTCAGTTGAAATTCAATATTGCTTTGAAGGTGTTTAAAATGTCGCACTAAAAGCTGAAATATATTTTACGTATACGACAAACTCTCATGTGAGATGGTATTTTTGAATGCTGGTGTACAACTCCACGATCACACCGAATAAATGATTTGCAAGAGCTTTGTTTTATATTTGAATGAACTTCAACTCAAAGATGAAGATACTGTTCCTAAATATAAGTTCATCGAGTTTTTTCAACTCTACTTCAATCTCTTATACAATACACATAACGGAGGAAAATATTTTCAGCTATAAACAAAATCACGCTAACTTTTATCGTTTGTATTTACTTAACTTCTAGCATTACTTCATTTGGCGTCGGATCATCACATCCAAACACTTCATTGGCATTATTCGTATCTTCAGAATCTGAAAAAAGCGTTCAGCACAGCATGTGCGCCATTTCTAAGCCCTTCGTGATAATTGTTCAGCTGAAAAACAAAACAAAAACCTTCCACAAAATCAATGTTCAATAAGTCATTTAAGATACAATCAATGTTTACTGTTTGCTTACTGTTTGTTTACTGTTTGCATGTTTACTGTTTGTCTACTGTTTGTCTACTGTTTACTGTTTGTTTACTGTTTACATGTTTACTGTTTTTCAGGCTTACGCAAACATAGGTGACTTTTGGGAAAACTCGAGAGCAGATCGGTACAGTTCTCAAAAACGTCCACGACATTTACATAAGCCAGTGTAAACACGAAAAACATCTTTGATTTCTTTTATAAAATTATAATGATGCGAAAAAGATAAATTTAAAACAATCTAATTTTTCCTCTAACATGTATTCAAATAATTGATTTGAAAATTCTCTTTGACTGATTGATTGTTTTGATTGATTTGATTGGTTGAGCTCAGATCTGTTTTGCCCAGGCTAATGCGAGCACGGCTATAGACCAATTTTATAAATTTATTTCATGATATTATAATATATTTACCGAGGTTATCATCTGCTCGTAGACCTCTTTCACTAAATTCTTTTTCATGCCGTAGTCTTCCTCCATTGCTTTTATCTTTAAACACAAAACAAGTTGTACGTTGAAAAAACAGCGGTGAATTTAAATAGTAAGTAAGCAATCCTATTGACTTAGAGGAAATTGAACCCACAGTTGAATGTGATATATAGAAAATGAGCGAGTTGTAACTTTCCCACCTTCGCTAACACTTCTTGTAATTCTTCATCTGTCGAAGATTGTTCTTGAAGCTGTTTTCCTTTTTTCTGCAACATCTCAACATCCCTACGACGATCAAAACATGTCCAAAACATGTCCAAAACACATGTCCATCCGATACATGTCAAAAACACGTCCAATACATGTCAAAAACATGTCAAAAACATGTCCAATACATGTCCAATACATGTCAATAAACATGTCCAATACATGTCAAAAACATGTCAAAAACATGTCCAATACATGTCCAATACATGTCAATAAACATGTCCAATACATGTCAAAAACATGTCAAAAACACGTGGAACGAACGAAACTAAAAATTCCGTTCGTAAATTATTTACAAAAATTCTTATTCTCGTGACAAAAAGTTTTTCCATGCCATGTTTTGTTGTTGAGATAGACACAAGACAAAAAGAAAGTGCCTTCCCGACAAAATTGTTATAAATTCTTAATAAAATGAATTCCAGATAAATCAGCAGAGCACTAATCAGACTTTAAGTAATTTACCAACGGCCATGTGACCAATAAGATCACTCGTGCTTTGCGAAAGGGGACTTTCTTTCTTGTATGACAATCAAATAATTTATCTTTTGTTTTAAAAGTGTCGGTGAGATATAAATTTCACCAGAAAAGGAACTCAATTAAATACCGTAAAAACGCACGAAAAAGAAAATCTTTTGAAGAAACTACATAAAACGTTTTAAATGTTCTTTTGATATTGAAAACATTACGTGTGCAAACAGTAAAAATTGACGTCGAAAGGCAACAAATACGACCACGAATTCGTACTTTTTGTTCACTTCAAGCTCGTCCCTTTTCGCAGCCAGTTTCTTTTCATAAACTCGCTCCATGCGATCTTTTTTTTCTATCATCATCGTCAACTGACGTTTGGCGTTCTGAAAATGGAAGAAGGCGGAGAAAACGATTTTAGATTACTTCATATACACGAGACAAACATCTACAATTAAATTTACGATGTATTGACCTTTTGTTCAAAATTAATATGTTCAAGTTGTTCATTGTTGATGGCTGCCTCATCCAGTATTTCTTGGTATTTTTTCTGTCGATTTCTAAATTGACAGTTTGTATATTAAATAAACTGATCATAACACATTGAAGCACTGAGCCTATGTATATTTACTGCACCCTAGCTACAACTACTGTGCCCTAGCTAAATCTCCCGGGCCCAAGCTATATTTACTAGGCCCTCGCTAAGTCTGTTGGGCCATGTGCTGGGCCATATCTATGTCTACCGGACTCTAGCTACATCTACTGGATCCTATCTATATCTACTGGATCCTATCTTTAACAACTGGATCCTATCTATATCTACTAGATTCTAGCTATATCTACTGGATCCTAACTATATCTACTGGATCCTATTTATATCTACTGGATCCTATTTATATCTACTGGACCCTATCACATCTATTGGATCCTATCCACATCTCCTGGATCCTATCTATATCTACTGGATCCTATCTACATCTACCAGAACATATCTATTGTACTGGATCCTATCTATATCTACTGGATCCTATCTACATCTACTGGATCCTATCTTATATCTACTGGACCCTATCCACATCTAATGGATTCTAACTATATCTACCAGGTCATATTTATATCTACTGGAGATTATCTATATCTAACTAGACGCTAGCCTGTATGAATATTGCAAAAATAAGTTTTGAAGACACGAAACTTACTGCAATTTTGCGAATTCATCTTGCACTGATGAGATAACCCGATCAGCTGTGCAAGAATTCTAAAAAAAATCGCCGAGAAACTTCACACAATGATGTAGGACGAGAAAGAAAGGTGTTAAGAAAGCAGCCAACTATACATTTGACGTCAAATCATCCCGTTTGGAAATATTTCAAGAGAGATGACAAGAAACAAGTTTGCAGTGTGCAGTCTGTGCCAGAAAACAATGGGAAAACACAGACAAAACAAGCCTTAGGTTTATGGCATCTAGTCATCATATTCATAATTGAGCTTGTACAAACAAATTTTTTTCTTTTGAAAAAAAAAATAAGGAAAAGCGAGCCTAGGTTTTCTTCCGGAACAACCGAAAACAACGGTTTCTAGACAAAAGCAATAACGGAGAACTAGGCGAATCAAAGTGATGGCTCTTTTAAAGGAATTATTCTGGTGATTTCATATCCAGTGGCCAAGCGAGTTGGATAATTGAGGGGTTATTTCATTTATTCATCTTCTGTTGCATTAAGATCCTTTGAAATCCATTGCTTTCTGCAAACTATAACACGCATATGAATTTTGTCTCCCCCCTGCATTATTAAAGTAAATGGTTTGAACCCGGGAGTATCGTTTCATGTTTGTAAATGTAGATCGTCCAGGTTAGTATAGTCCTGAGAAGAACTGTTTTTGTTGTTGTTGACTGACGTTTCGACAACCTTAGCGGTAGTCATCTTCAGAGTCAAAAAATGACTCTATACACATACTACTCTGGACGATCGACATTTACAACCATGCATTGTTGATGCTAAATGCAGCTGTTAATAACACGCAAAAAATGGCAGTTATGGATGGTGCGACAATACGAAGCGGACTGAATACACAAAATGAAGAAGGTTATCAAAATCCTACATCTTCAACAACGTTGAGAGATTCTTCAAATTTTTTCTCGTGAAGTATTCGACTTTTCTCTTCGATGACCAATTTGCAAGTCTCGATGGCGGTGCTCATCCGATCGAGTTCCTGAAACGGAACAGAACCGAAGGACGTTTTTTAAAAAAGGATGAAATCATCATGAAAAAACCAAAATTTTCTTACTCCAAGAAACTTTTCGGGAGATGTTACGATTTTCGCCTTTAACTTCTCCGATTCTTCAACGTTGTTTGCGATCAGCACCTTCAACTCGGCCTGAGAACACGATAGTGAATGATTATAAAAGGCGGAAGACTGGGAACGAGGTTCAAACATTCCCAAACCTGACTCGATGTCTGCTCGGCAATTTCCGTTTTCAATTGCTGTGTGTATTTCACGTCTGATGCCTAAACAAGATGAAACAGAACAAATGAAAACGATTAACCCCAGAAGCAGGGTATAGTGAATATACATTAGAGCCACTCCATTAAAATTTTTTGTGCCAGGCATATCTCTTTACGCACGTAATTACCATAGTGGCAACCGTTCAATTTTTGACCAATGGGAACGATGAAATGGCTAACGACAGCCAGTAATCTAATTAAATATACAGCAGTCAGTTGCACGGCGAAGTGGACCTACTGTATATCCCTATACTTAGCGAAAAGCCAACTGTTGTGGGATTACGTAGTGCGCATGCGCACCTGTTTTATGTTCAAGTCATTCACTTCTTTCTTGAGATCTTCTACAATCGGCTGAACCTGTACATATCAAGCAAAACATGAAACTATGTCGCATGAAATTTTTGAAGTTCAATTTAATGATGCAGTCTTAAAACCGGTATCTAAATCATTCATGACGAGGGTCTCTTTGTGCGTTTTCATTTGTTTGAAATTCGAAAAGTTGGTGATTACTAATTTATTAATAATGAATGGTTGTCTGAAAGAACTAATATAAAAGATCGATAGAATTCTTAATGAAAGAAGGACAATTAGAGCATATCGCTCGGTTGAATATTACGCAACTCGTTATAAATTTTTCATGCTAAATCAGGCAAGTAGAATGCTTAGTTGGAAACTTTTATAGTTATGGACCAATAAAATTCTGTTTATATTTACGTTTTTCGTTTATAGATACATTTACGTTTTTCGTTTATAGATATGTTTACGTTTTTGGTTTATAGATATGTTTACGTTTTTCGTTTATAGATATATTTACGTTTTTCGTTTATAGATATGTTTACGTTTTTCGTTTATAGATATATTTACGTTTTTCGTTTATAGATATGTTTACGTTTTCGTTTATAGATATGTTTACGTTTTCGTTTATAGATATATTTACGTTTTCGTTTATAGATATATTTACGTTTTTCGTTTATAGATATATTTACGTTTTGGTTTACAGATATATTTACGTTTTTGTTTATAGATATATTTACGTTTTCAATTATAGATATATTTACGTTTTTAAAATTTACTGTTAATAAATACGATTTGCGTGTGTTTATAAATGATTGTATTTACATCAAAAACTTTATATTGACTTTGTTTCTTTTAAAATTTGTTTGGTGCGAACCTGCTGTATCTTTTCTTCGTCAACGCTGCGAGCCGCTCTATGGAATGACAATGAATAGAACAAAAAGATACATTGGGTTTTATTGGTAAGTTTAGCATATCTGGAAGCAATTATGTCATAAATTGGACGATGCTCTACTTGATTTTTGCAATTTTTCCCTTAAGTTCCTTGTTTCTTTCCTGAAGAAGCCTTTTTTGTTCCGCTACCGATTCCTGTAGCGAAAAAGACATGAAATATATCTCACAAAAAACGAGAAAAAAATGTTTTTTGTGGGTTAAATCCATTAAGACCGCCCAGCTTAAATTGCAGCCTTCTAAAAAGATTGTTGAAGCAATTAAATCAAGTGAATCCTGACTTTGTGCAACAAGCCCTAGGATAATATACAGCAAAGACCAGCCACAGGACCATAAGCAACCAAGAGATAAGACAGTAACGAGTCCAAGATAAACCCGATTTTCAAATCAAGCCATTCAATTTTGTTGTACTGTTATTGTACCTTCTTTTCGGTCACTCGATCGAAATGTTGATTCTGAGTTCCTTTGAACTTCTCGTAGTTTACTACAGCACTAAATAAAAAAGCATCTAAGAGTACATAGGCACATTCAGCAAATTGAGCACATACAGCCTGAGTTTGACATTTAGGAAACAAGAGATGTTTACAGTGTTTGCACAGGCTTATGCACACAAAGTCAGGAGCAGATGAGCGCAAGCCCTAAAGCCTGTTTTCCACTAGCCACGTATCGTAACGCATCGTAGCAAAACGTTACATGGCGCATGCGCGCTTGTGCCTATTGACCATCAAATTCACAAGCACGCATGCGACATGTTATGTTTTGGTACGATACGTGGCTAGTGGAAAACAGGCTTTAGACAAAGCTGTTTTCCACTAGCCACGAATCGTAACGTATCGTAACAAAACGTAACATGGCGCATGCGCGCTTGTGCCTATTGACCATCGAATTCATAAGCACGCACGCCATGTTACGTTTTGCTACGAGACGTGGCTAGTTGAGAACAGGCTTAACAATCTCACAACTGCCTACATGGTTCATATAAATCATTGCAAACATGAATGATTCCATGCATTTTATTGATTTACTTTTACAAATAGGAATGATGTTATAATGTCATACCTTATGATGTTCAAAGTACGTTTTGGTTCTGTATAAACAGAGAAATTTGATGAGGTAATGCTTGCTGATAACAAGACAGTCAAGCATTTTACATATTTCAATAGTTGTTCATGATCTCACTTACTTGGATCTGTAAGATCATTTTTCGAAAAATCTTTCACCAAACATGAATGGAGGAATCTTTGTCTGAAATTAAACAAAAAGTTTTCTTTAGAGCTAATGTTGAAAGTCGGGATAACTTTTGAAATCATTAACTGACTTGAACTTGCTATCTGAAATAGCACATTCATTTTGCATGACATTTCGGTTATATTGCTATACTTACACAATCAATGTGTAGTATATAAACGATGCTCCTTCCTCTAAAATATCTGGATAAGGAAGCATACTGACCAGCTTGAAAGGTGGCTAAAGTTAATATAGATGACTGATGAATGACATATACACCTGGGCAAATATTGGCAGTTGTTGCTCATAGGTAAAATTCACATTGAAGGCAGCAGGAGCCGACTATCCAGTAGGCTGAGTGGACTTAAGCCTAAAGGTCCGGGCTTACAAAAGGCCTGGTGTATCTGGACACAATTAGGATTTGAACATTTTTGCTTTTAGGGCTAGGCGGCTAGCTAAATGCGGCTTAATTTGCGCTTAATTTTGAAATGTTAAATGCTCAGAACTCGTGAAGTATTAACTTTTGCTCTTTCCTTGACCATGTCAATCTTTTTTTAAATTTTTTTTAAACCTTTTCTCATTTTTTACCTTATGGGTTTACACTAATAGGAAATGCCAAGCAAAGGAAAACTGAACTTAGTGGGAGGAATAGATGTTACACTGTTACTTAAAAGCCCTTACCTTCATCTTAGCCTAAAGGCCCCAAAATTAGTAGTCTGCCTGTAGAAGGCAGTCATTTGCGACGTAGAATATAATTGTCTTGTTTTAGGTTAAACCAAACGAATACAAATAACTTTTTCTAAACATATATAAACTGTGTTTGTACCTGCATCATTTGTTCCCTTGATATGCCAAGAGATGTTGTAGCAAGGTCTAGCATAAGTTTCTTAACAAACTGTGACTACAAAAACAACGGTTATGCTTTAGGTGGCAAAGGCAGAACAAATTTAAAAACCTTCGGTCTTCCTTGCTTACAAAATTATAAAAATAATCCTAAAAAGTTAGCCTTAAGTAGCTGATCAAAATTTTAATACCTTTGACCGACAAGGAACTTACTGTGGGTCTTCTGAGCTCCTCTTCGCACACATTTAGGTCAAACATTTGACGTAAACTGGAAATTGCCTCTTCGTATGAAAGAATAGGATACGACATTTTGAATTGCGCGCTTTTTGGAAAGGGAATTCAAAGTCGCCGTCACGTGACGTATACGTCATAGTATTAAGAAAGTTTGTAGATTCAACTTAAGCCCGCCGCACACTGGAGGAACTTGCCTACGCCAAGTGTCATTCGTGATACTTGGCGTAAGCACTTTCCTCTAGTGTGCGGTGCCGTTTGGAGCGCTTTTTGTCACGCGTGTCACTTGCATCTGATATTCAACATGTTGAATAATTTTTGCCACGAGTGATACTTTACTCCAAGTGTGCGGTGAACGAAAGCTTCTAGCTTTCAGCTTCAATATAATACGCATGCGTTGTGTGCACTCTGATACAACAAAACAAACATGGCGGCGAGCCCCAGCTCTACCAGTGCAGTTGTTGCCGAAGCAATTTTGGAAGACCAAATCGCTGATTTGTGGCCTGAATACCCATGCCTATACGATGTTAGGTCACCAGAGTTTAAAAATAGAGAAATGAGAGAGCGTGCTCTGGAAGAATTGGCTGAAAAATTGGGTCAAACTGGTAAGTCAAATTCAATTGAATTTGTTGATTCAACTGTGAAATGTCTTAGTGATTATTAGCGCTTATTTTGCAGTTGCATGGTTAAAATCTAAATTGAAAGCATTACGAAATAGTTACGTGAAAGCCAAGAAACCATCAGCAAGTGGGAGTGCTAGGAAAATCCTACGAAACGGTCAACGTGGCTGTTGGAGAAATTACAGTTTTAGCTCCCACGTGGCTTTTAGGGCGTCTGTTTCCAACTTGGATACGGTATGGAATTTTACACTCAAAGACATGTATAAATCAGTTAAATTCATTTTTCATTGGGTTTAAATACTCTTGAAATATTTATATGTAACTAAAATTTATGACATATCAACAATTCGGTTTTGCCATGGCACTGCTCCATCATTGTTGAAATAAATTGTTAGCAGTTCACGTTGAACTTTTGCACCTCTAGATGTATTATGCACTAATGTACGCTGCATGTCAGTTAAGTTTGGGTCATTCCTCCAAGTTCCAGGTGATATTGTGTGATCTGCATTCTCTTGGTCAACTGCTACGGTATATGTTGCTTTGTTCTTGTTGATCATGTAATTGTGCAAGCAACAGGCAGCTAATATAATATCGGTTATTTTGTCTGGGGTCAGTTTGATAGTGGTTAAAAACACTCGCCATCTATGTGCAAATATGCCAAAAGCATTTTCAACTACCCGGCGTGCCCTTGACTATCTGTAGTTAAAAATGCGCTTTCCTTTTTCTAAGTTACGATGAGGATATGGTTTCATCAGGTTGGTTGACATGGGAAATGCATCATCGCCAACAATGTGACAATGTATTGTTGTTGCTATCCCTTGTACATTTTGTGGAGAGGGAAGATTTAAAATGTTGGATGATAATGCCCTTTTCAATGCAAAATCTCTGAATACTCCAGCATCCCCAGAACGACCTGCTGCTCCAACATCCACATAAATGAACTTGTAATTAGCATCAACAAGGGCCAAGAGAATAACACTGAAGTAATGTTTGTAATTAAAAAACTCTGATCCACTTGCAGTAGGTTGCTGGATACTAATATGTTTTCCATCTATGGCACCTATGCAGCATGGGTAGTTCCACTTGCTTTCAAAGTCACCAACAATTTTCAACCAATCTTCTTCTTTGCAAGGAGTCTAAAAATGAACAATCTTTTTGTTTAGGTGTCGTGTACAACACCTACATCAGATCTCAGCACTGTAGAGCATGATGACAGCATTGAAGATGACAATTTCTCAATTGAAAATGAATCATGGGAAAACAATGATACTGACACAATTGAAATAGTAAAGTCAACAAAAGAACCACTCAAATCCAGGCAAATTAGCACACAAAAGAGGCAAGCTGATCACGAATATTCCTTGATAAAAAATCTTTCTGATTCAATTTCTCAAAGAAACAAGAAACCCAAACCTGATGAAACTTCAAAAAAACAATATGATGCATTTGGAAAATATGTATCTCAAGCACTATCAGATTTGGACAGTGTAACACGTCATCTGGCCCAACATCAAATAAACAATATTATATTCCAGGCTCAAACTGGAATGCTAACTCAGGATTCACAACAAGCAGTGGTGGTACAACCGCAATACAACCAATTTCGGCCCATACAATCATATCACATTCCCTCGACAAACAACTATCCCACATCTCCATTCAACTAAGCAAGTCCTCCGCTACATAATTCCTTACGAGAAGAATCAACTATATTTAATCAAAATAGGTGGTCTTCAAACTGACAGATGATGATGTGGCTTGAAGTATAGTCAAACAGTTCATTGCACATTTATTAAATAAAACATGTTCAGATAAACCTTCAAATATTCTTCTTTTCATACGGCATACAATGCTTTGCAAGTGTCTTCTACAATCCCAGAGATAGTCCTTTCTCCTATTCGGTACTGGAAGGACAAGCTTCTGAAAAATTCTCCTAGGCATGTTTTAATAACAATACATTATACCCTGGCTGCTTCATAGGATGCATTATAACACTACTTTAGCATTAATGAACCCATCAACACATTGGATAGATTGCAAACGTACTAATCTCATATACACTGTAAAAGTTCCATACAAGTTTCTTAGCTAACAAAAAAAACTGTTCCAGTAACTAAATGACTATTGAAAACTTGAAAATACAAATGTTTGTATTGAATATTATCAAGAATATATTTAAACTTTTTTATATACAACTGTTGTTGTTAGGACTTTAGTGTAAATTTTTTCTTTAATTCACGGACTCCAAAAATCTTGTAGAAATGTAGAGGAGAGTACCAGGAACACGTAGATACCAAAGATAGATAATCCACGATAGATTTAAGAGCTAAAATTTTCGAACGAAGACGAGCGCGTGATAAACAAAACAACCGCCGATCGCACCAATTTATAAACTTTGATTTCTCGGCGAAAAAGGACCAATTTCAGCCAATAAACTCTTGAAATGATCGCTAGACTTTTAGCTACAAGATTATACCATAAAGTAAGGCCAATGAACAATTTTGAAGGAAGAAGATCAAAATTTCGAAGAGCACCGCCGGAAAATTCAATGGCCTTGCATTTTTGACCTTACTGTGGCAAGATATCAGGCCGTGTAATTTAAGTAGGCCATGAAAGCTTCAATGTTAATTTCTTTAGTATTGCTCGTTCATAACAATCTTTTGCTTTTTGTACTCTCCCATATCACTGTAAACCAAACCCAGATTGTTGTACGTTGTCACGATATTAACATGGTCAGGTCCAAATGCTTTCGTTTGAATTTCCATCGCTTGTATGCAAAAATGTTTGTCTTTTTCGTACTCTCCTATTTTACTGTTAACAAAACCCAGATTGTTGTAAGTTCTCGCGATACTAACATGGTCAGGTCCAAATACTTTTGTGTAAATTTCTAATGTTCGTTCGTAAAAATCATTTGCTTTTTCGTACTCTCCCATATCACTGTAAACGAAACCCAGATTGTTGTACGTTGTCGCGATATTAACATGGTCAGGTCCAAACGCTTTTTTTTTGAACTTACATCGCTTGTTTACAAAAATGTTTGGCTTTTTCGTGTTCTCCTATCTTACTGTAAACAAAACCCACATTGTTGTACGTTTTCGCGATATTAACATGGTCAGGTCCAAATGCTCTCGTTTGAATTTCTATCGCTCGTTCATAAAAATCTTTTGCTTTTTCGTACTCTCCCATATCTGTGTAAACCAAACCCAGATTGTTGTACTTTGTCACGATATTAACATGGTCAGGTCCAAATGCTCTCGTTTGAATTTTCATCGCTCGCATGCAAAAATGTTTGGCTTTTTCTAGCTCTCCTATCTTACTGTAAACAAAACCCAGATTGTTGTACGTTGTCGCGATATTAACATGGTCAGGTCCAAATGCTTTCCTTTGAATTTCCATCGCTTGAATGCAAAAATGTTTGGCTTTTTCGTACTCTCCTATTTTACTGTTGACAAAACCCAGATTGTTGTACGTTGTCGCAATATTAACATGATCAAGTCCAGATGCTTTTGTTTTAATTTCTATTGCTTGTTCGTAAATATCTTTTGCTTTTTCGTACTCTCCCATATCACTGTAAACCAAACCCAGATTGTTGTAGGTTGTCGCGTTATTAACATGGTCAGATCCAAATGCTTTCGTTTGAATTTCCATTGCTCGTATGCAAAAATGTTTTGCTTTTTCGTACTCTCCTATTTTACTGTAAACAAAACCCAGATTGTTGTAGGTTGTCGCGATATTAACATGTTCAGATCCAAATGCTTTCGTTTGAATTTCCATTGCTCGTATGCAAAAATGTTTGGCATTTTCGTACTCTCCTATTTTACTGTAAACCAAACCCAGATTGTTGTACGTTGTCGCGATATTAACATGGTCAGGTCCAAATACTTTCGTTTGAATTTCCATCGCTTGTATGCAAAAATGTTTGGCTTTTCGTACTCTCCTATTTTACTGTTAACAAAACCCAGATTGTTGTAAGTTCTCGCGATACTAACATTATCAGGTCCAAATGCTTTTGTGTAAATTTCTAATGTTCGTTCGTAAAAATCTTTTGCTTTTTCGTACTCTCCCATATCTTTGTGAACCAAACCCAGATTGTTGTACGTTGTCGCAATATAAACATGGTCAGGTCCAAATGCTTTTGTGTAAATTTCTATTGTTCGTTCGTAAAAATCTTTTGCTTTTTCGTACTCTCCCATAATGTTGTGAACTAAAGCCAGATCGTTGTACGCTGTCGCAATATTAGCATGGTCAGGTCCATATGCTTTCATTTCAATTTCCATCGCTCGTTCATAAAAATGTTTTGCTTTTTTGTACTCTCCTTTATTTCTGTAAACAGAACCTAGATTGTGGTACGTTGTCGCAATATAAACATGGTCAGGTCCAAATGCTTTGGTGTAAATTTCTATTGTTCGTTCGTAAAAATCTTTTGCTTTTTCGTACTCTCCCATATCTTTGTGAACCAAACCCAGACTGTTGTACGTTGTCGCAATATAAACATGGTCAGGTTCAAATGCTTTCATGTAAATTTCCATCGCTCGTTCATAAAAATCTTTTGCTTTTTTGTACTCTCCTATTTTACTGTAAACCAAACCCAGATTGTTGTACGTTGTCGCGATATTAACATGGTCAGGTCCAAATACTTTCGTTTGAATTTCCATCGCTTGTATGCAAAAATGTTTGGCTTTTTCGTACTCTCCTATTTTACTGTTAACAAAACCCAGATTGTTGTAAGTTCTCGCGATACTAACATTATCAGGTCCAAATGCTTTTGTGTAAATTTCTAATGTTCGTTCGTAAAAATCTTTTGCTTTTTCGTACTCTCCCATATCTTTGTGAACCAAACCCAGACTGTTGTACGTTGTCGCAATATAAACATGGTCAGGTTCAAATGCTTTCATGTAAATTTCCATCGCTCGTTCATAAAAATCTTTTGCTTTTTTGTACTCTCCTATTTTACTGTAAACCAAACCCAGATTGTTGTACGTTGTCGCGATATTAACATGGTCAGGTCCAAATACTTTCGTTTGAATTTCCATCGCTTGTATGCAAAAATGTTTGGCTTTTTGGTACTCTCCTATTTTACTGTTAACAAAACCCAGATTGTTGTAAGTTCTCGCGTTACTAACATTATCAGGTCCAAATGCTTTTGTGTAAATTTCTAATGTTCGTTCGTAAAAATCTTTTGCTTTTTCGTACTCTCCCATATCTTTGTGAACCAAACCCAGATTGTTGTACGTTGTCGCTATATTAACATGGTCAGGTCCAAATGCTTTTGTTTGAATTTTCATCGCTCGTTCATGAAAATCTTTTGCTTTTTCGTACTCTCCATTCTCCCGAAGCAACCAACCCATCTCGTTGTACGAATATGAAACATCAACATGATTAACACCTAACACTCTAGTTTGAATTGTTGTTATATCCTTAAGTACATTGATGGCCTGTTTAAAGTTGTAAAATTTTTTTAATACATTTGCAAAGTAATTAGCAATTTTCAAATTGCTTTCATCAAGTTCTTGTTTTGATGATTTTACATCGATCAACTTATTTAGGAAATGTTGAAATGATGAATTTGTTATGAATTTAATTAGATGGGGAATTATTTTGATTTGATCTTCTCTGTCTTCAAAATGATAGAGTGCCCAAGCGACTTGACACGCAAGTAGAGACATCTTAGTCGAATTATTTTCTTTTTGTTTACTGCAAGAGGTCTGCCAAAATTGATAATTTATGATGGCTTCATGTACAACGCGATGCAGGCGGATGTCGTTGTTTTCCGATTGAAGAATTAACGAACAATGCTTTAATTGAAGACATATATCTTCTGCAGACGTATGTGGATCAGTGCTTTTAATAAATTGTATGATAATATCTTGTGGTAACGGATCGAAAGATATTATCGAGAAAAGACCAAAAACTTTTCCCATTAATCTGGATTCTTGAGTACTTTTTTGTACTGCCAGCTCAACAGTTTTCAATATAGTTGATTTACCTCCAGAATATGCTGTATTGATCTTTTGAAATGTGGCATCCATGCTCTGTCGCTCTCCTTCAGTCAACTTATCGAAATATTGCTCCCACGTGAATTCCAGATTTGCAATATTTACACTACCTACGTAGTAAGCAGCACTTGCCAGGATCAATGGTTGACGATCTAATTTTTCTGACAAATTCTTTAAAAACTCTTCATCATGATTATGAATATCGGTATAAACAGATAGAAGTTGACGACATTCTTTATCATTCATACCATGACTGATTGAAATGTGTTTGTTTAAATTGTCATCTGGTGGTATAGCATCGGTATTTTGGACAGTTACTATAATTTGTCCATTTTTCCAATTATGATCACCAACTTGAGGTAATAATGGATAAATTTTATCCAGTTCAACCACGTTATCAACAACAATCCACCATATTTTCCCAGATTTCAGTTTTTGTGTCAGCAAGAAATGTTAACTTTATTGTTAACATTTCCGGGGGGGATTTTTACGGAATGAGGGGGGAAGAACAATCACAATAAGGTAGAACCTTTCGGAACTCCTGTCAGTTTCTCTTTGATTTTAAATGTCTGGAATCCGAATAGATATGCGGCCTAAACAACGTTATACAGTAGATACCAAAATCGAGTGATTACCGACATCAATTACACATATCTCGTTTGGCGAAAAACACATGAAATCGATTCACCGTGCCGTATTTAGCCAGCTCGGTTCACACTTTTTATCTTGCGCTCTATGGTCAGACGGTGAGCAAAATATAGTGTAAGCATGTATTTATTTTCGTTCGAGCTTTTATTATTACTTGAAATATCGGTGTGGATTTAACAAAACGTCAAAAATAATTTAAACGCATGGTGCGAGTTCAACCACGAAATATGAATTATGAATATGACTAGGAGTTACTATCGCAAGGGAAGTGCTGCCCCTCCACCAAGTAAGGTAAAACAGTTTGGAAACTGCTATTGCGTGTTTTCCATCATTTATCATCTGCCATAAACAATACAATAATGAATGGTAAAAATAAAAATACAGCAAGAAACCGCAACAACTCGTATACTTTGTCATTGCATAAAGACAAGCTAATTGTGTCATCTTTTATTTTCAAATTGTCATATAAATCAATTTATAGAAGTAGATGCAAGAAGTAACACTGTATGTATGTATAATTATGCTAATTTCAAAATGGAATAATTGGATGAACAGTTTTCAAAGCTCATTTTACAAAAATTTGCATATTGTCATTTAGAACTCGGCCAATAACAATTAAATCATGTTAACCGGAGCTTAAATTTGATTTTGTAAAATATGATTCTGTAAAAAGCCACATGGTTGATGTAAACATTGTGGACATTTGAACAGATTTTAACCTTGAAAAGTTTTTTGACTTTGAAAAGCCATATGGTTCCTGTTGAAAAAGTTTCAAATTTGTCAAAAGCTTAAAGTTTTGTTTGCTTAAATATTTTAAGACAATTCACAATTCTGATTTTGTTCTTTAGGTTGAAATAAAAACACGGCATGATTTCTTGTTTGATTTGTGTCACTTTCTTTTAGACTGCTTTTTGTGAAGCTCATTCGCCTTATTAATTGTAACCTGAGAGATAATTTAGCCTAGCGCAAATCAATTTTTTGCAATACAACCAATATAATATGATGCATGGTTTACTCGCCATGTTTAATCACGATCGTGACTAAAACACCACACGAGTACATACGAGTACATACAAGTAACATACGAGTACATACGAGTAACATACGAGTACATACGAGTAACATACAAGTACATACGAGTAACATACAAGTACATACGAGTAACATACGAGTAACATACGAGTAACATACAAATACATACAAGTAACATACGAGTACGATTAACATACGAGTACATACGAGTAACATACAAGTACATACGAGTAACATACAAGTACATACGAGTAACATACGAGTACATAGGAGTGACATACGAGTATTTTCTGGTCAACAAATGAGAAACAACACAATTTCTTCAATACATTGATATTTGCGTTTATTTTTCCTTGTATTTGTGTAGACTTTGGGGCAACCATTTGATGGATTTAAATGCTGAAAAGGTATTTTACTTTCATACTACATTCATTTGTATGTTTTAGTTGAATTTGTTATAGATATTTTGTCGATGCGATTTGCCTGTATTTGAGCGCTTTTTGACACACTTTCACCTAGGAAATACATATTTATGAAAGCGATTATACATTCATTTTGACTCTGAAGATGACTACCGCTAAGGTTGTCGAAACGTCAGTCAACAACAACAAAAACAGTCCGTCTCAGGACTATACGTAACAGTGCAACTCTCATTTAATTCAAATATATATATTGTACATTTATTTCATGTAGCACGTTTTGAAAGCATTATTTATACGTTGTTTATTTAATCGCTTTCATAAATATGTATTTCCTAGGTGAAAGTGTTTCAAAAAGCGCTCAAATACTGGCAAATCACATCGACGAAATATCTATAACAAATTCAACTAAAACATACAAATGAATGTAGTATAAAAGTAAAATACCTTTTCAGCATTTAAATCCATCAAATGGTTGCCCCAATGTCTACACAAATACAAGGAAAAATAAACGCAAATATCAATGTATTGAAGAAATTGTGTTGTTTCTCATTTGTTGACCAGAAAATAGTCGTATGTCACTCCTATGTACTCGTATGTTACTCGTATGTACTTGTATGTTACTCGTATGTACTTGTATGTTACTCGTATGTACTCGTATGTTACTCGTAAGTACTCGTATGTTACTCGTATGTACTTGTATGTTACTCGTATGTACTCGTATGCTTACTCGTAAGTACTCGTATGTTACTCGTATGTACTTGTATGTTACTCGTATGTACTCGTATTTTACTCGTAAATTACTCGTATGTTACTATATGTTACTGTATGTACTTCTGATGTTACTCGATGTACTTGTATGTTACTCGTATGTACTGTATGTTACTGTATGTACCTGTATGTACTTGTATGTACTCGTATGTACTTGTATGTACTCGTATGTTACTCGTATGTACTTGTATGATACTCGTATGTACTTGTATGTTACTTGTATGTACTCGTATGTTACTCGTATGTACTTGTATGATACTCGTATGTACTTGTATGTTACTTGTATGTACTCGTATGTTACTCGTATGTACTCGTATGTTACTTGTATGTACTCGTATGTTACTTGTATGTACTCGTATGTTACTTGTATGTACTCGTATGTTACTTGTATGTACTAGTATGTTACTTGTATGTACTCGTATGTTACTCGTATGTACTTGTATGTACTCGTATGTTACTCGTATGTACTTGTATGATACTCGTATGTACTTGTATGTTACTTGTATGTACTGCATGTTACTCGTATGTACTTGTATGATACTCGTATGTACTTGTATGTTACTTGTATGTACTCGTATGTTACTCGTATGTACTTGTATGATACTCGTATGTACTTGTATGTTACTTGTATGTACTCGTATGTTACTTGTATGTACTCGTATGTTACTTGTATGTACTCGTATGTACTTGTATGTTACTTGTATGTACTCGTATGTTACTTGTATGTACTCGTATGTTACTTGTATGTACTCGTATGTTACTCGTATGTACTCGTATGTTACTTGTATGTACTTGTATGTACTTGTATGTACTTGTATGTACTTGTATGTTACTTGTATGTACTCGTATGTTACTTGTATGTACTCGTATGTTACTTATGTACTCGTATGTTACTTGTATAAGTTACTTGTATGTACTCGTATGTACTCGTATGTTACTTGTATGTACTTTCATGTTAATTTATATGTACTCAGTATGTTACTTGTATGTACTCGTATGTTACTCGTATGTACTCGTATGTTACTTATGTACCGTATGATACTCATGATGTACTTGTATGTAATTGTAAATTTCATATGTTACTTGTATGTACTCGTATGTTACTTGTATGTACTCGTATGTTACTCGTATGTACTCATGTACTCGTATGTACTCATGTTACTTGTATGTACTCGTATGTTACTTGTATGTACTCGTATGTTACTCGTATGTACTTGTATGTACTCGTATGTTACTCGTATGTACTCGTATGTACTCGTATGTACTCGTATGTTACTTGTATGTACTCGTATGTTACTTGTATGTACTCGTATGATACTCGTATGTACTTGTATGTACTTGTATGTACTCGTATGTTACTTGTATGTACTCGTATGTTACTTGTATGTACTCGTATGTTACTCGTATGTACTCGTGTGGTGTTTTAGTCACGATCATGATTAAACATGGCGAGTAAACCATGCATCATATTGTATTGGTTGTATTTCAAAAAATTGATTTGCGCTAGACTCAGGTTACAATTATCTCTCAGGTTACAATTAATAAGGCGAATGAGCTCACAAAAAGCAGTCTAAAAGAAAATGACACAAATCAAACAAGAAATCATGCCGTGTTTTTATTTCAACCTAAAGAACAAAATCAGAATTGTGAATTGTCTTAAAATATTTAAGCAAACAAAACTTTAAGCTTTTGACAATTTGAAAATAAAAGATGACACAATTAGCTTGTCTTTATGCAATGACAAAGTATACGAGTTTTTGCGGTTTCTTGCTGTATTTTTATTTTTACCATTCATTGTTGTATTGTTTATGGCAGATGATAAATGATGGAAAACACGCAATAGCAGTTTCCAAACTGTTTTACCTTACTTGGTGGAGGGGCAGCACTTCCCTTGCGATAGTAACTCCTAGTAATTAAAAATTAGGGTTTATATACTTAACACTTCCTAAGTATTTTCTCTCTTAATTAATTCATGTTGTAGTAGTGCACGTAAGTCACGAAATGTAAACATATAAATAGACTCAAATTTGTAATAGTCGGAGAGATTGTGTAGATTGTTCATTGCTAATAAACTCCATAAAACAAACCGAATCAGAGTGCAGATCAATTTTCTGGACGAACTCAGTGAATTCTGCGACAATGACAGTGTCATCTATTAATATGCTCATTTCAAGAGTTCTGTATTTAGTATTACTACTATTACATTACGTGGTGTTATTTATACAAACCTATATATTTATATAAATATATAACATTTACTTACTTTCTTCAAGAAATCTGGGAGAAATGGACCATAAATGTTAATATTACGACAAAGTCGTTTGTTTTTCGAATAAACCCGCAAGTTTTTCGAATAACATGGTAAGCACAAGCTGGAAGTGGAATTCTTTTGTCTCGAAGAATGCCATGTACCATTCTTGTAAATTGTCTATATGAAACAACTCGAAAAAACCTGAAAAGGCATAATACACAAGGTCCATTAAAACAGGTAGGTGTCCATAAAATACAAATTTTGCAAGTGTGCATTCATAGATAACCCAGACAGAAACATTTAACTATTAATTCTAACAAACCTTTGCTCCAAGAATCCTTTATGATACCTAACTCCATCTCGTCTTTGGTAAAGATTGCCAGCTAAATTTAATGCCCATCGATTGAGGCAAATGGCATCAAATCCTGGATGCTCTGTAATGCATTTTGGCTGCCTTCCTAATTCGTATACCACCATATGATCTTGTATTTCAATCATGCAATTGGCAATTTCGTGGCAACATCTACATTCTTTTGGATTAACCAAGAGAGGAACACGGCAGTTACCACAATTGCACTTACGAAAGTTATCTGTCAAAAGCTTCGGAAACAATAAATAAACAAATTTTCAAACTTTTCTTACTAAGAATCAAGAGGAACTTCATTTTGCATTCTGCGTTCGAGCTCTTCTGTTTGGCGTCTTTCTTCTTCTGTGTGTTTTTAGTGTTATTTATTTATTTGTATGAGCTGTTAAATATTATCTGGTTATAAGAAAAGGGACAGAATAAGAATCGCAAGGAAATGACAACGATTGACGCTATTTTAAGCGATAAAATTCAAACAAACAGAAAACCGTAAAGACGTAAATGTGCTCAATGTGTTCCTTGTTTTCCTTATTTTTATTCGTCGTACTTCCATAAGCAACGCAGGTGTAAGGCATAACCTACATTTTTCATAACCTTACATTTTCTTCAAAATAAAACCTTTTTTGAGAAATCCTTATGAAAACTTTTGCGCAGAGTCGCTGACGTCATTTAAGAGAGGATTTGTTTGTTTTTCTTTTAACAATATTTACGTCAATTTTTAAATGCATTTTTCTCAATATCAGAAAGTTAAATCTTTTCGAAACTTTCCAAACTGATGAATTTTATATTGTTTTAACTATTTCTTGATGTTTGACATCTTGAATTTACGCAGAACTTTCAATAGCACAGAAAAAGCAGCACAAAATGCACGGTTTTTCAGAACGTCAATGCGTATTGCCATAGTTTTCCACATATTTTTGAAACTTCTGCCTTGTGTACTATGGAAACATTAAATTTGTATATTATAATTCTGATTTCAATTACTGCTTCTAAATTTACGGTAAAGTAACGTATATTTTGTTTTTCACATAATGTTTTAGCTATATTAGAAATAAACATCAAACGGCAAACGACATTCTTTAGTATAGTACTGTAACATATTTCAATACACAATTTCATGCACACTTCTTGCATGTTTGACTGTTTGTAAACAGTTTGGTGGAACTGTCTCTCTTAAATAGATGAGTAAATCTTACTTAAAAAGCCCAAAAAGGAGTGAGAAAAAGTTTGCTTACTCCTACGACTAAAGTCAACTGGAAATATATCATGAGTAGCTATATAGGTATGTAGTTTTTTCAGTTATTTTGGTACGATTAATTCCTAGTATCTTATTTAAGTTAAAACGAAATAATATTCTGATAAATTTACTGAGAACATACAAAGAAAATATTTTGAACTAGGAGAGAAAATGAACAAAATTCAAAATACTATGATCATAGTATTTGAATAAATGAATCAAGTTCTACAAAAATTAATCTGAACTCTGATTCTTTTTCATTACGGACTACAACTGAAAAATAATTAATTATTTAAGAAAAAGAGATGTTTCCTTTAGGAGAACCCGAAAGAAGATCATTGCAGGCCCGGGACCGAAGGTAGAGTGTTGCATCTGCTCCAGAGTTCTCACAAACGTCTCAGAGGTTTGCATAAACCATTGAAAACACGAAAAACACATTTTATTTCTTTGCTTAAATAGAAATAATGCAAAACAAACAAATTTAAAACAAACGTTCACTATTTCCTATAAATATGTATTCATTTTGGAAATTCTCTTTTATTGATTGATTGATTTTGTTGAACTCAAAGCGGTTTACACAGACGAAACAGGATACTACATGGGTTTTAACTAATCTTTAATTAGTCTTGTTTTCATGCTTTCAATATTTTTCAGACAACGTAAAAACTGGTTTTATAGCACAATCATATAGTTAAAAAGTATCAATGCATATTGGCTGATGTTTAATACAAAGAGTTTTATGATACAGAATAATTTGATGATACTAAACGAAACACAATCCGAAAGTCAATATCTTGTAAACTCCATATGATATGGACTGCATCAAGACAAGAAAATGGATTGTATAGAATACTGGAATTTGAGTAGGTTGCAACATCATTTTTAGACTGATATAACAGCAAGTTGGATTAATTAAACATGAAGGTTGACGAAGCTAAATTGCAATTTTTTCAACAGCAATTTTCACTACAATGTTCATGTTCGTCCATTTGACCTTAAGTCATGACGTATGTCAGTTTTATTTAATTTGCCTGATGTTTAATCACTGAACGCAGAAGATCAATAATTGGTGGGGTGAATATTCTTATATGTATGAATGTTCCACTTAACTATAGTTTCCATTGAAATATATGGTGATTACGGATTATGCAGGATGAACATAAGAATATGAGCCCCTAGCCCCTCAATTATCAATCTATCGCGATTCTTTTTGATAAAATTGTGAAATAGGCTTCGTCTACTTTTTCGATCTTGTGAGTGTGTTTCGTAATATATATTTGTTTTGCAAATTTTTGGCTAAACTCTGGACTTGATTACAAAGATTAACGCTGACTTTTCAACCACATCTATTAGTCGAAGTGGTTTTTTTCTTTATCAACTATGTGGAGATATACAAGTTGTATGGAAAAAGCTTATAGTTGCAAAAACGCTGCTAAATTTATTAGCGTGCAAGATTCGCATAATGGTTTGTTGAAAATAGGCAATTGGATTCCCCCTCGTTCTTTTAATGGTTAATTTGTCGTGAATAATAACCGTTTTTTAGAGTGAGAACTATGCAACAGAAAGTAATTTTTAAAAAAGCTTGTCAAAAAAAATGATGCAATAGGAATGACTGTGGCACGCGTTTCAAGCTTATGAAATTTCAGGAAATTTGGCAAATGCAGCTTCCAAATAGCAGTTAATTTTTTGAATATTCTCACTTTAAAAATGGTTATTATTGAATTTACTAAAACTAATACATGAGTGCAAAATATAAATGCAAAGTTCCACGCAAGATTTATGTCACGATCTGCTTTCATTTAAAGCCAGTCCTCACTGGCGATTATGTCGCAAATAAAGACCAGACTTTTTAGAGTTAAATGTTTCATAATAATACATCACATACACACCACATTCTATCAGTAATACAACATACTGATTATTGAAATACTTGGACACGAATCAAAAGACAGTCATTTTTTAGGTACTGTCGGTCTTGTAGCGTTTCGGCCTGAGCAAACTCAACATAACCATAACCCTTGTGATTGCGAGGCGTTGTTGGTCGCTGAAATGCTAGTAGGTTTGGTCTTGTGACTAATGTCTCACTTATGTGACGTTTATAATCACCGTCATCGCTTTGGTCGAGAATGGATAAAGAAATTCGTCCTGAGAAAGGCCATTCAAGCGTATCATCCCACTCAGTTTGCATCATGTGAACAAACAAAGACACGTGAGAACCATAGCCAGTATCTACTCCATTTGGGTTGATTCTTAAACGTCAATAACATGTTTTAGTATGTTGTCAACAACTATAGAGCATAAAGTTTGATTGATGGTCTAAATCAAAACAGTAGCATGATCAAGAGACCGGTTAGCCGGAATTCGGCTAAGCGTTGAATGACTTGTCAAATTGATCAAATATTTATCATCTAATAAATCTATTTGAGCAATTTCTCACAATAATCAGACTTAATAAATTTAAAAAACATAGTTACAAAACAACAAAAGATAACTGTTCCAATTAATAACAAAAATTATCTCATAGCGCTTAATGAAAGGTTGTAATTTTTATTCTTGAAGTTTCTATTCGTTTCAATGCCTCAAAATCATTTCACGATTCACTGTATCTCGGTTAACCTGGATCATATCAACAGCTCTTGTTTAAAAATGGCCAAAACCAATATGACATAGATCATGCCCAACAAAACAGAAAGGTAGCAGTGCAACTGTGCAAGACAGTGACATGGCTTTGTGACTTAATTCACAAATAATAGTGTAACAAACATATTTTAATGTTTCTGACTTTGATACAGCGAAACGTATAAATTTTGATACAAAGAAAAAGTTAAAAGTAGACGTTTATTTTTGACAAAGTGAAATAATAAATACGAAGTTCCCATAAAATCACTCATGCCATCAAACTGAAATGTGAGTTTTTTTTTGTATAAAAAATAGGTGTGGTCAGTGGATACTTGTTATTATTATTCACTATGTAAGCAATTTCGCTTTTGATTGGTCAACTCACATTTCAGTTTGATGGCATGAACAATTTTATGGGAACTTCGTATTTATTATTTCACTTGGTCAAAAATAAAGGTCTACTTTAGCTTTACTTTTTCTTTAAAAAAGCGGCGAAGCTGACTTTGAACAGATTTACGACGTGTTTAAACAAGACGAACTTAAATAACCCGTCTGACAAAAACAATTTAGCGAAGGTTTGAAAAATGTTTTGTATTGATATGTTTTAATATTTCAGTTAGTTAAAGTGAAAAATAAAACAATTATTGAACTCAGCTTTCGCATGATCACAGAATAGAAAGGTAACAAAGGCTCACTCGCGTCGGAACCTTTGATATTCGTGTCCCCCTCTTTTCTGAATCAAAATTCTGAGCGGCCACGCCTTCCAGCAAGATAATTCAGTAAGAACGTAATAGAAATTATACAAGAATTTTACAAATATATCAATTTTGTGGAGAATAACAATTTATTACAGATATGAATGACAGCATTTTAAGTAACCAGCCAGGGACCAAATTCACAATTATTGTAAAGACATTAAGAATAACTTTTGTTCACAAGGTCCTGACTCCTGACAATGCAATCTAGTTACATATTCTGAAACAATGCAAGATTTATAAAAAACAAGCTGCAGTTAACGTTTCTTATTGTTTGACAAAATATATTTATCATGTTCCCAAAAAGTCATAAGTTATCTTGTATGGTGTTTTGGAAATAATTTCAAATCTGACCTTGTTAGCTTGCGGTTAAAACAGTTTATTTCTGAACAGTGTGTTGTTGTCACTCCTTTAATCTTTAATTATTTTTGTCATTTGTACCTTTTAAGATGGTTACACTCAAAACATATGTTGGCTTTCAAATTTGGTTTTACTTAACAATCTTTCTGCCTAATTCTCAATGACAACAAGCACTTTTTACTAAAAAATATTTGCAACTTGCATTCAGCAATTAGTGTCAAGGACATGGATCAACATTGTTTTGTGGTTGATGAAATGGGATTTTTGATTTTCATTGCCTTTTACATAAAACTTAATCACTCAAGAGTAATGAAAAATATCGATATTTATTTGAACAATATCAAAATAACTTCTATTAATTACACATTTGTCATAACATCAACTGAATTGTAAACAGCATTTTCAAGTTGTCTTTGCAAATGAAATTGCAGATATCTAGCACCATGCTTTATTCCTAATCCAAGATTTAAGAAATAAAATCCAGTGGAAATATTATTTAGCTATTTATTTTGTACGAAAAAAGATTTTTACCCATCTCCTTCCCAAGATGAACACTCCTTGTTAAAATTTCGGCAAACGTTTGGTTTGAACGTGAATTATTAGCAAAAACAACATTCTCTTGCAACACAACTCCATATTTATTTTGTGAAAGTATCTTGCTCGAGTTAAGCAGAAGTAGCGCATGCGCATTGGAAAAATACACCACAATTTTGGCTGAGTGGGATAACAGATTACGTTATCTATTCTGTGGCATGATTTCAAGAACTATTCAGACGGTTAGTTCTTGACATCATGCTCAACCTCATCCAATAATAGACCGTATGAGTAATGACGTCAAAAGCGCGATGCTCGAAGAGCATTGTGATCTTGGTAGTCACGCGAAAGCACAGTATAGAAACAAACAGTAGTCTCACTCAATTGTGCAACTTGGTGCTGTATATTACTGGCTGCGGATAGCCACCTCAGCGCTCCTATTGGCCAAAAAAAGCAATTGACTGGCTGCCACTATGCTGAACACATGCCTATAATAAGATATGCGCTACACAAAAAATTTCAATAGTGTGGGACTACTGTTTGTTTTTATACTGTGGCGAAAGTAAATATTACAATATGGTTATACTATTTACAGTAAGTCTGTGTCTGTTTATCGTTTTGTTTCACAAACTTTTAATCTGAATAAAGAAATTAAATCTATTATATACTCTTGCACGGGTTATCAAAGATTCGGCTGTCATAAAAAGCAAAGTCCAGTTTCTGTGCCAATTTCGGCCGAGCAAAGTGGTGAGTACGGTGATTTGAATTGCTGCATTCCTAAACCAACAAACTTCACCCTCAACGCGATTTTTATTATTTTCCAAAATTTAAAGACATAAAATACACAGATCTAAGAAAGGTAGGTGTATATTTCATATCGTAGAAGTATTTTTTTTCAAACGCCTGGGCGTATAGTAGAGTGTCATTTTTTTCCTTGGGAAAAATTCTTCTACGAAACCATAAGTACCTATTCCATACATCGATCTGTGCATTATACACGTTTCATGGTCAGAAAATAAAGAAAAAGCTCGGGATGGATTTTGCTCTCGTAGGAACGCAGCAAGTGAAACCATCGTAATCTTCACTTTGTTTGGCCGTAATCGGCATTGAAACTGGTCTTTTGCTGTTTTTTATAACAGCCGAATTCCTGAAGATCTGCGCAACAATTTATAAGAGAATTAAGGTGTTTGTTTGAATTAAAAGCATCTAATACACGTCGTGAAACAGCGGTAGACTAGCTGTCAAGCCATATTGTAATATTTTCGCTCGCGTGCGTGACTAGTAAGACCACAATGCACAACGCGCTTCGGCTATTCGACGTCATTACGCATAAGGTCTATTATAATATTCTGCGCAGTAGAATTAATTACGTAGTAATGGACATGGAAACTTTTTTATAAAGAGTATATGAGATTTTGCTCGTGTAAGGTGTCATCTAAAGGTTAGTCGGGGAAAAATTAGCTATTAAAGACGAACGCAAAATTAGAAAAAATTAGTATTATTATTGGATAATTCAATTCAACATTAACTGGTTCAGCAAAACAACACTTAAATTTATTGGTCTTTTCGGATAGCGCTAACACAAAAATCAGCGGAGATATCCTTCTGCATATTAGTTATTGAGCTTTCATTACGGAAGATGAATATCATACATCTTAAAAACATTGATCAGGGTCATATCCTGCTCAATAATTGGGGAGGAGTTATTTCCATATGCGGATGTTACAAGCAGAAAACAATAGATTTCAAATGATATTGATGTAGCAGGTCATGAATATTTGCACATTGGCCCAACAATTATAGAACTACTTTCCTGACTTCTATTTTTTCTTAGTTGAAACACGACTTTTCTACATTATTGAAAATCTCTTTTATGAATGCTTGGTTACAGGATCAACAACAAAAAATGAGCAAACCGATCTCGTACATTTCATCACATATCTACAAGATGTCCAAAAGAAAGAACACTCTATTGAAATGAGTATTTTTGTTGTGTAGACATTACGTCATTCACTCAATACACGCAGGTTTTTCAGTACACGGTCGTCAAACGAACGTAAATTGAGGGGGGATCTTATTCATTATGTTCTTCTATGACATGACGATTTCTTCAAAAACGGCAAATTTTTTGAAAAGAAATTAGCCAGGCATATAACAGAAGAATATATGAATATGGTCCCACAACTAACGTATGATTGTAGCGCTTGCAAATCATTCAATGACCTCGTGACAAAAATTCCTATTAAGTGAAAATTTATTGAACACATTACATTGCGCAGGCATAACAGCACTTTCTTATTATGCCCAAAGTCTTTTTTAAACAAAAAATACAAAAAGACTCGCTTAGATAGGTGCCAAACTTATAAAACGTCCACTTCTTAGTATACTGTCAACTATGAAAAAGTTTTTGATGAACGTTCTAAATTAAAAGTAGGATTTAACGAAGCGTTAAAAGATTTTAGAAAAGTGAAAAGATTTAGTATTTATCATTCAAAAAATCTACTTGAGCAATACAGTTTGGACTGTAGAAACACATACAACGTTCAAGAAGATATTTACTAATTTAAACTATTGGATAATGAAAACAAAAATTCGGGATCGCAAAAATTATCAAGCCCCGCAAATAGGATGGGGGGAAATATTAAGCGTTGCACTTAGCAGCTTGTCCAGTCTTGATGAATCAGTACAACCATCTAAGTGACACAATATTCGTTGACACTAAACATCATGAAAACGGTTTATATCATATCGTTTTTTTTGAAATAAAAATATTCAAGATGAATATTAAGGTAAAATTACTTTTGAAGCGCATCTCCCGGTGAAGAGCCGCTCCAATTAGGACGGAGAAAATCCTATAAGCACCTCGGCACTAAAACAGGTAATTACAGTAACGCAACGTTTTGGATCGATCTGCGTTCTACTCCTCAAAATTAGTTGAATCCCGCCCATCCGAGCGACCTAATCACATATAATAAGCCCAGTGATATTAGAATGACTAAGGCACCAGGTTTAAAAAGTGGCTTTAAAATTGAAGCCAAAAGTCAGGTCATATAATTGCGTGTATTACTCACTTTACTATTCTTTTGTGTAATGACTTGGGAAAAAGAATAAAAATGTAAAAATATGATTTTGTTAAACAAAAGTACAATAAAGCGCGATCAATATACCTCTGACGTAAGCCGTATGGAAAGGAGCAAATACTGGGCTTCAATTTCGGTAACGATATTTTGTATCAAATTTAGTACACATATCAGTGAGTCATTATTTCAGTCAGTTCATTATAGGGTTTGTCAAATTTTCTAACTGCTAAAACACAACGACGTCTATTCGTAAGACTAAATTTGCTCAAATTCCATTACACTCAGAAATAACGTCAGGTCATTTTAGTGGTTAGAAAACGCAACAAATTCTAGTCAACTGGCTGGAATAAAGGCTGACGCTATAGGCACTTATATCAGTATTTGAAAAAGGATAGCAACGACTACAGTCAAAACAAAACGGATGTTACGTAGCTCGTTTCTACTGTTGTTGTACAGATATGAGTATTGAAGAAATTCCACCTATTAAAGAAAATCCTTCGTGTAAAGTAAACTCAAGTGTCTGGGAAAATTAGTAGAGGCCAAGAGCATTTTAAATTATAAACTCTAAAGCCCGAAGAAAATGGGAAAAGTTGCGTAAATTAATTTTAAATATACCTCAAGCACAATTTGTATCCATAGAAGCTGGTGTAAAAAGGAGGACTGTGTAAAGCTGTCACAACGTTTTCTCTTGCATTTTCCCGATGGCGAGGGTAGTTCGTGATCCTCCAAAGATAGACGCCATTACACATCCGTGCTTCCAAATCAACTATCGTGTTCTTAACACTAGTCAAACCTGCTTCATTTTCTCTATGCTGTCTGTCAACACGTGCTTGAAGTAAAAATGGTATATTAATAAGAAAAAAATCGAATAAATATAATGAAGAATGGTGACTAATTCTCATGCAGGACATCGTTATTGTGAAAAGATACGCGACTGAAAAATATTGTTGCTTATTTTGAAAAACAAGAACAGAAAAACCTATCAAACTAATATACTCTTATATGTTTTTTAAATCAACGATTAATGAAGGTTGGATATCAAGCATATTTTTATACACACAAACAATATGTAGGATGGACGGAGAATTAAAAAACATTCAAACACGGCTTTTTTAGAATTAGCTTTCAAAACATGAATTTTCCACGTTCCCTCTTTTGTTGTACCTCTGGGAACCACTAAACAGTAAGGAAAATGTCGCAAAACTCATAAGCACGTAAGATTTGCAAAAACCTTTGGTGTAAGTAGGTTGTTAGGATATTCATCCTGTTATGTAAATTTTAGATCATTAACATTTTTCATTTCTTTAGAAATCTATTGTTTTTATAGTGAGTGAACACAGAAAAATTAACAAGCCAGGACCAAATTTGCGGGCTGCCTACGCCACTGCTTTTAGCAGTGTTCGTATTTTTGTTCAGAAACGTCTTGCAAACGATGAATTGTTGACTCGTTCGCCAAAGAAAATCTACTTAACACTTACGCCAGCCATCGTAATTGTTTGTATACAATAATGTAACTTTTCCGCCTTTGAAATGTTTTATTTTGATTGGCTCTTATAAAGAGAATTTGAAAATCGGTTATGAATAAATTATAGAGGAAAAATTAAATGTTTGTCTTTTTTCGCATTATTGTTATTTTATAAAAGAAAGAAAAGATGTTTTTCGTGTTTGCACTGGTTTATGCAAACCTCGTTTGTGAAAACTCTCGACCTTCGGTCTCGGGCTGCACTGATCTGCTCTCAAGTTCTCCCAAAGGTCTTTTCAGTTTGCATAAGACTGTGCAAACACAGTAAACATCATTTATTTCTTAAAAGAAAAACACAAAATAATATGCAATTTGGATGCCTAGCGTTCGCGTACGGTTTGGTTTCAGACACCTTTTCACCTTGAACAATATGTGCCATATTTCAACCTTGTGTGGTTCAATTGCTTTTTATTTCAATAGATTTTGTGCGAAAGCTGTATCGAAAGTGCTTCTAAACAACGAAATTCTTATCCTAAAAATTAGTATTTGTAACAAATCCACAATCGCAGTCCAACTACCTCATTCCTCTAAAAGTTTTCACAAATCTTGTGCGCTGATGATTTTCCCGACATTTTCCAAACTGTTCACTTGTTTATACCCCTCGTAGAAAGAATTAACTTTATTAGAATGGGTTACCCTTCAAGCAACAAACCTAAATCTTTCTAGAAAGTTACCTATTTTACGCAGAGAAATGGTGGCTTGGTAGACTGCGGCATAAAAAGCTTCATAAGATGCAGCGCTTATTTGATGGTGACGTAGAATAATTGTTATAGCTATAAGACGAGACTTTATGTAAGTCACTTTCATCTTGTTCTTCACGTACAGTTAACTTAAATGCAGGGATCATTCCCAATTTTGGTGAATAACCACAATAGCGTGTCGAGCTTTAAAGGTAAGTAAAACGCAAGGTAAGATAAATTACATTACACTTGCATTTCCAATCAATTAAGCTAATCTAATTTATTTTTCCAAAGCTGCACCCACTAATAAATTACCGGTAAGATCTCGAAAAGATCGTTCAATTTGTTCAGTTCTCAACATCAACGCGTTAATTTCATCGTTATTTCTTTTGACAGGGCGGCTGAACTCCTCCAAGTTTCTGTCGACCGTATCTGCAGCATTGCTGCTGCTCGCGCCAGCACTCGTACTGGCTTCTGTTCTAGAGGCTGGTCGATTCCTTTCGCGGCCATTTGCAGACAATAAACTAGCCAAGGCAACATTCATCAGAGATAAATGCTCCTTCATGTCACTGTTTAGATGGTGTTGCACTTGATGTCTTTGACCCTGTAGAGACAGTCAAGACACGTTTACATATGCTCAGATACTTTGGTCAATTTTTTAATGCGAGTCAAAATACTTTATATTAAACCTTGTGTTTACGAGAAAATATTTTTTCCTCTTTTGTTACTATAGATGCAAGGGCTAATAATATATATATGGCGACTCGAAAGACAGGTCATTGTGGAACAATGAGGTTAAGGTAAAAATATGGCTTAATCGAAAACCGCCTTCTCAACAACATTTTTAACAGCTACGCAAAACTTGCTCGTTATTCCTAGAGTAAATATGGATGTTGCATATTATATCCTAAATTTCATCTTTGTCCATTCACATATGTAGTATGAAAAGCTTAGTAAACAAAAAACGTATTCTTAATCCTCTTATGGGCAAATAAATTGCTCTTTAAGATGTCTACATAAAATGTAATGTTGCCTACATAAATATTTCAAAACATCTTTTTCATAAATATATTTATTAGTGATTAAATGAATTTGCATGGGATGGTACTAAAGCGAGGCTCCATTGTTGTCCTGAAAATAAAATCATTGTCAATAAAAAACATGATCTAAACACCTTCTTCTGACCTCCACATTCTGGAGCAGAAATTAATCTTTAAGTACCACAATTTTTGTGAAATTTTGAGAAATAGACTAATTATTTTAAGCAAAACATTTCTTTTCCGGCAGCTACTTTCCTCAGTCGACACTTACCGACCACTTGCATCCAATATTTCGATATTCACAAAAAATGTTTGCTTTCGGACATTCCTTCTCGTGACCAGAATTCAACTATAATTTGAGACAATTTAGACTTGTGAGACAATTTAGATTTTGTAGAAGCTTTGCCTAGTTCAGTTTTAAGTGACAATGTCATTGACTAAATCCCTTTATACATTTTGCAATTGATTGCTATTCATATAATTCGAGTTTAACGCTTTACGATATCCTTATCTATACATAAGTCTCTAAATCATTTGAAGTGAATGATCAATAACAAAGAATACTTTTCTTTCAATTAGTTACTTTCTGCCATGCACGTCGCACTGACGTGTGTAGTATATATTATGTCATGTTCTACAATAAGTTGTCAATTGTTAATATATATACCACAACATACTTTTTCTCGAAGCATCTTTTTCTTACAATTTGGGCAAGTGACCTTTACTTTTTGGCAATTCCCAAGGTGATCCTGAAATAGCAAAACCCAAAACTGGAGTGAAACTAATTTTTGGTTCATGAATTTACCTCGGAAGATACTAACATAAGAGCGAGAAAATTTTGACTACTGAAAATTTGTAAAATCGGATGTTTGAAAATATGCACGAAAGTTAAGCCTTTTGGCAAATAATAACTGCGAAAATAATAAGTGTCAGTAAAGCCCGTTTTCCACTCATAATTTCGCTCGTCGCTGGCGAATTAATTTCGTAGCAAATTAAATTCCCGCGCGAAAATTTCAATCTCCACTGCTTAGCGAAATTTCATTGTCAACTGCTTTAAAACAACATGGCGAGCATTTGGTTTTCGAATGCCACAGAAAGGGATTTTTATTTTTGTTGCGGTAAGACAAAGACTTCGGAGGCATTTACGTCGCCATAAGTATAAAAAACGTTTTTGGGTTAGAAAAACGTTTGCCAAACGTAAACAAAAAGGCGAATTTCACCTCTTAGTCAAGGATCTGTTATTGGCAGATCACGAATATTTCTTTACCTACTTTAGGATGACTCCTCAAAAGTATGAGGAACTTTTAACATTAATTGCACCTCATATAACAAAATCATCTAAAAGACGGGAGGCCATTGAACCAAGTGAAAGACTTAGTGCCACATTGCGGTATTTAGCAACGGGTGATGCTCAACAAACTATTGCCATGAGTTATCGAATAAGTCCCACAACAATTGGCAGAATAGTGATGGAAACGTGCCAAGTCTTATGGCAAGTCCTCAGCTCAAAGGGTTATATAACGGCACCAAATTCAGTTAAGAGATGGAAAGAAATCTCTCGGGAGTTTGAACTAATGTGGAACTTCCCAAATTGTCTGGGAGCACTCGATGGAAAACATATTGTAATGCAAGCCCCTGCCAGATCTGGATCAGAATATTTTAATTACAAAAAAACACATAGTATTGTGTTGCTTGCTGCATGTGATGCCAAGTATCAGTTTACACTCGTAGATATTGGCAATAGTGGTCGTATTAGTGACGGGGGAATATTTGAAAACAGTATGATTGGTTATGGAATAAATCAACATTCATTGTCTTTTCCAGAAAATACAATTCTCAAGGGAAGTGATAAAGTTTTACCATATGTTCTGGTTGGCGACGAGGCATTGCCATTGAAGCCAAATCTTATGAAGCCTTACGCTGGTGGTGGTAATTCACGATCAGAAAGGATTTTTAACTATCGACTTTCGAGAGCTAGGCGGGTCATTGAAAATACATTCGGTATTGCTGCATCACGATTTCGCATACTGCGAAGACCTATTATTGCAAAAACAGAGTTGGTAATTGCAATTACACAAGCTATAGTAGTTTTGCATAATTACTTGATGGAGGATACAAACAAGGGAAGAGCAACACGATATTGTCCTCATGGCTACACTGATAGCAATGGTCAGTCAAATGGTCAATGGAGGGTCAATGCATAAATATTCGTAATTGCTGCACAAACACATACTCAAGAGATGCCAAAAATGTTCGACATAGCTTTAAGGAATATTTTAACTCACCTCAAGGAGAGGTACCATGGCAATGGAATGTAGTGGACAGCGTATCTAACAGTTTTGATCAACAACCGATTACTATTGAAGAGCTTCTGCAGTAATAGCAAGAAAATGTCAAACTATAATGCTCAACAAATAATGAATTGATGATACTGTCATTTAATGTACTTATTAAAACTTTAATGAACAACATAAAGTTAAGATCAAAAAACAAGAATTACAAACAATAAACTTATCAGAAAATAATTTTTTTTGACAGTTTCTTAATATTACTATGAGTAGACCTTTAGTTATTGTTGATATATTAATTGTTTGCAAACTCCACATCAAACAATAGCTGTTGGATTTTTGCTTTGGCCATCTGATTTGCTTTGTTATCTAGGCGATCAAGAGTAGGTACAAGACTTCTGCAAAAAAATTCATTATCAGATTGTGGTGTATTTCCACCAGTTTCTCCCTGTCTCTTTAAATGGTTTAACAACTGTAAGTCTAGTGCTGTACTTATGTCTTCACGCTCTTTGACACGAAATTTCTTTTTAACTGGTACTGAGGGTTTTTCTTTACATGAGGTGGGAGATTCTCTATGTGATGAATAAGATACTTCTGATGGCACTTCTCCAGATGTATCACTAGATACAGAATTTCCAGTTGCCATAACAGCTGAGTTACCATCATCAATATTTTGTAAGGTGAAATTACTTATAGTAGTTTTGTTGGATACTGAATCACTCAAAAATTCCAGTTCTTTAAAGAACCTGCACTCTGGTAAACGTTTAGACCCTGCACCTGACCGTGTAGCAAGATCCCTCCTTTTAAGACACTTTCTGTAGGTATCTCGAATGTTTTCCACTTTGCACGACAAATACTCACTAAAAACGCCAATTATATTACAAGCTTAAGATAATATATGGGGCGCCAAATTGGACTTTATTCTAAACTTACAATACAACATAACATACTAAAATTATACATGGCAAACTTTATATACTTCGAGACAAATCTAAAAAATATATGCGAAACTTTTCATATACGTTCGAAACTTCTTGTATCGTATCGTCAAAATTTATAGCGTTCCAATTTTCATATACGGTATGGCGAACTTTTTACATCGTGTTCCAATTTTCATATACGGTATGGCGAACTTTTTACATCGTGTTCCAATTTTCATATACGGTATGGCGAACTTTTTACATCGTGTTGCATAATGCTTTGCGATCCCACTCTGGATTTCATATGAATTTAAATATATTAGTGCCCAGGTCCCAGGTTTTTAGAGAAGTGTATTGTTTTGATTTTGACGCCGCCCTATTGACAACATGTTAGCATTCGACATCATGCTATCTCGACTTCAAACTTAATAATTCAATCAAAATAAACTCTCACTACATGGCTGAAAATACTGGAAACTTTCGGGCTGCTTTATCAAATCTTGCTCAGGAGGCGCGTAATCTTCTGGATAATTTCGATGATAGAAATACTTTGACAATTTCGCTGCTTTAGAAGAATCATATCATTTTACCCTTGTTGTTACGTCATATCTGTTAATGAAAGTACAAATTCAAGATAGCAAAAGCGTTTTGATTGTTGCTTAATAAGTTGTTTTATTTCAATGTATTTACTCGGAAATTGAAAGAGTTTCCAATGTTTCAAATGTATTCCCTAACATAGATGGCAAACTTAATTTTTGTTGCCAATTCTTACTGTAATAGTCGACATTGTTTGACAAATTGTTGAAATTAGTCCGGCATATCTACGTATATTATTACATGAATATTACAGAGCAATCTTACACATAGTTACTGTGTGACTTGATATATACTTCAATTGCATTGATATGCGTAATCATCAGGGGCGGATTATCTGGGGGTGGCTGGGAACTTTTCATTTCAAAAGCAATTATATATTTTATACCACCACCATTTTCAATCGAGTATTACCATGTGCGTTTTCATGAAAACATTAAAGTTGAAATTAATTACTAAGTGCATGCTCAGACAAAAATCATACAAATTTTTTTTACAAAGGTAATAACATTTTCTTTATGCAAGTGGTTCACTCTTCTGTAAGCCTAAAAATTCTTAAAACATTGCGTTAATGGCATTCACAACATGCATGTACGTGTGAACTTTGTAAAATAAGTTGTTGTTTTGACTTGCTAAAGGTGCAATATAGGCAAACTGATCTTCAGTTAAATTTAGTGTTGTTTCAGGTACAACCACACCAGCTACATTTTCAATTTCATCACGTGCTTCTATTTCATATGATTCAACTTCATTGCTTGATAGTACATTGTCTAAAGTTGAGTTGCTTTGTGTTGCACATCTTACAATGCTTTCTGACCAAAGTTGCAAAGGCGATAGCCCTCCTTCAGTACTGATTCCATGGTGATTACATTGATTAAAAAACTTTTGTAAGGACTGATTAATGACTGTGACAAAAACAAACTGTAGTGCAAGAAGATGTACCTCATTGGCAGGATCAAGAAGACCTGAATGTTCCATCATGTTAAATTGATCAATATAAGCCTTTAGAACACCAGTAGTAACATCTCTATGAAGCCTTTCAACTCGTTGGTTGTGAACTGAAGCCCCTGTGATGATACTTCCCCTGTTTGTTCCACGGCACTCCAACATCATTCGAGCAACACCTACGTTTTCAAGTCCATGATCACATCTCACTCTTGAAGGTAATTCATATGAACGACATGCATCTTGGAATAAGTCTAAAACTGTGTTTGCTTTGTTGTTAGTAGCACAGCTTAAATATGGTATCAACCTGGAGTAGCCATCAATGGATGTATGAACCACCATTCGCCAGCGAATCATTTTATGGTTCCCGTCGATGTGCCACAGAGCATTTGCACAACCCACATTGTAATTTCTTCTGCAAATTGCTCCCCGCCAACGAAGTGCTGTTCCAACTGGATCCAATTCACGCATTAATGTCCTCACACGTGACCGTTGGACCCTTATATTTCGGCTCCTCAGTGCACCTACCATACGTGTTTGTCCTATTCCTGGAGTAACACTCATAATCTCTTGCATTGTTTCTCTAAGTTCAATGTCACTTATGGTTGACCAAGATTCTTCTACATCAATTTGAAACTCTACACGTCTTCGTTGTAATGTTTTTGTTGAGATACCCAATAATTCAGCGATTCTAGTCCAAGAAAAGTGCAATTCCCTTAGACATTCTACTAATCTCTTAGATAGGTCGACTTAAATAGAAGGATAACTGGTGCATGTCATTATAAAAACTCGCCATATCAAAATCATCCATAAGATTTAATGCTCTCTGTTTTAACGTGAATACAGTGTTTCCAGCATCTGAAAGTCGCTCATGTATGCGCTCTAAACCGTCGATATTGTCAAAAAATAGGTGTTCTGAAATGATAAAATGCTCTGCTTCAGCAATAATTGCTTTAGTTCTCTGAAAGAATGAATAAAGACTGTGTTCCGAGCCTCCAATGCCTCCTAAACCCGCCATTTTGAATTTGAGAAAAAAAGCGCGTAAACCTGTAAACGAAGCAATGAACTCTACAACAACTGGAAGGCTAACTCATTATAAACAAACCTAGACTTTTTTGAAGCCACTAGAAGCTGATTTGCCGCTTCGCGTGTATCTCGCGTGGACTGTTTTATTTGCGTGACGGATTGTTTTGCAAAAACTGCTAACTTGGGAATAGAATGCTAGCCTAAATGCTTTATTTTTTTCAAAACCGTTAGCAAAATTTGGTTATTAATGTGTTAACACGTTCCAAGACATGTTTTGTATACGTAACGCTGTATTATATAAAACATAAAAGGGAGAAACTTGCTTCGAAATATGAATTTCTCATTTGTCGTCGAAAGACCAAAAATTTAAGATAAAACTGATAACAGGTAGTCTGTATCTTTGAATGCTGTGCAAAATACACACAATCCACTTAATATAACATGTTTCATAACAATTTTATTGCTTTCAAAGTTGGACTTGCTTTGTAAGAATTTCACATGCTCTTTTTGTAATGTGTGAAAGTGATGATTTGAAATTTGAATTGTGGGTGATTGTTGGCTCTTGTCATTTACTTCTCCCACTTCTTAAGAACTGGTGGAAGATTTGACATGCATTCATATTTGTGTATTGACCATTTTATCAGCAAGTTCATGCTTATAAATAAATAGCCAAGTGTACACTATGACAAGTATTGCTAATATAACCTGCTCTACATAAATGCTAAAAAGCAACCCTCATCCTCAGTGGTTTGAAACAGGGTTTTGAAATGATTATAAAGCAAGCAAAGCTATATCCTGTATCAAAATTTTATAGTATATCATATTGATTGTAAAATTAGTTTTTTCTTGTAATACAGATGATGATGAATGTATATGTAATATACTAAATTTTAGGATGTGTGTTTAAAATGTTTGGTCATATTTGTGAAAATATATGATTCTATAATATTAGACTAATAATCGTTTTCATACTTGTATTACAGTACAATTTTTACTTAAGTGTTTCAAAAGTTATGAATATGGAGTGTCAATTGTGTTTTTGTCTTTATTTTAAGTGGGTATTGACCCTTTTGTCTCTTTAATGGTCACCTTTCTCCGCTTTCTCCTGCTCGGGTAGCGGGTCTTTGCCGGAGACCCAGTTCTATGAGACTTCTCCAGGCTGCTCTGTCCTGGGTATCCTCTTCTTTGACACCACATAGCTGCATGTCTCTCCTGATGGTATCCTTCCACCGATGCTTTGGGCGTCCTCGTTTCCGCCTCCCCTCCATTTGCATCTCATAAACTCTCCGAATGTCTACATCTTCTTCACGCCGGCACACATGTCCGAACCACTGCAGTCTTTTTCTTCTCATCAATTTCAGTATACTCATGACATTCGCTTCTTCTCTTATGCTTTCATTTGTTCTGTGCTCCTCCAGGCTGACTCCAAGACAATAGCGTATCATTCTCATCTCGCATACACTGATCTTCTCTGCTAGGTAGTCTGTAACAGGCCATGTTTCATTCCCATACAGAAGCACAGGGCGTATCACCGTTTTGTAGAGGAGGATCTTCAGTTTCTTCGGCATCTTCTTATCACAGAGCACTCCCGTTAACTCCCTCCATTTATTCCATGCCCGGCTAATCCGTAGTTCAACCTCAGTCTTGCAACCGCCATCCTGATGGATGGTGGTCCCGAGGTACTTAAATGTCTCGCACTTTGGTAGATCTGTATTTCCGGGTCCAGCATATTCTCTTAGCTTGATGTTTCCTATGCAGTCACTCGGTGGGAGGTACTCCGTCTTGGCTCTACTAACTTTCAAGCCAACATCTTCTAATATTCTTCTCCACTCTTCTAGTCTTCCTTCCAGATGTTCTCTCTTCTCATCACACAAGACCAAATCATCTGCAAACATCATACTCCAAGGTGTGTCCTCTGTCGTGTCATCCGAGATTACATCCATAATGATAATAAAGAGTAGGGGGCTTAGTGCCGAGCCTTGATGTAAGCCGACCTCTACTTGAATTTTCTCCGTCTCACCAACGTTTGTTGCGACACTAGTGGTAGAGCGCTTATACATATCTTTGATGGTTTCAATATAGCCCTTCGGGACTTGGCGCTTCCTTAGACAGTACCATAGTAGCTCCCTCGGGATTGTATCATATGCCTTTTCAAGGTCCATGAAAACCATATGTAGCTCTTTCTTGAATTCTCTATACTTCTCTTGCAGCATCCGCAGACAGAACATCGGCTCAGCTGTTGATTTTCCGCGTTGGAATCCATATTGGTTGTCCTTTATCTTCACTATTTCTCTCAGTCTCGCCTCTATCACTCTCTCAAATAATTTCAGTGAGTGGCAGAGGAGTTTAATGCCTCGATAGTTTCCACAGCTTAGGGGATCACCTTTCTGTTTGTAAAGGGGCACTATTCTGCTTGTTCTCCATTCTTCTGGTATTCCTATCTTCATTATTTCTCTGCAGCATGATGTCATCCACTCTGTTCCTGTGTTTCCCAATTTCTTCACTAGTTCGATGAGGAGCTCGTCCGGTCCTCTTGCTTTATTGTTCTTCATCTTCTTTAGTTGTCTTCTCACTTCATCTTCCGTAATATCTGGTACTGGCCCATGGACTGGTTCAAGATGGTCTAGTTCTTTCCTGTTGTTCTTCGTGTTCAAAAGTCTATCAAAATATTCCCTCCATCGCTCTTTGATTTTCTCATCTTCGCTCACGATCTTTCCCTGCTCATCCTTGACAAAAGTGATCTTGTCAATGTCCTTTGCTCTTCTCTGTCTAGTTTTTGCTAACTTGTAGATTCTTTTCGGTCCGTTTTGCTCCAGATCTTTGTATAGTTGTTCCTGACCTTTCTCTCTAACAATCGCACACTTTTCTTTACTGATCTTGTTCATTTCTCTCAGAGTCTCCCTGTCTTCCTCCAAACCAGATCTCTTTCATCTCTTAAAAGCTTCTTTCTTGTTCTTCACAGCCTCTTGTACTTCTTCATTCCACCACCAGGATTCTTTTTCTATGTATTTCCCACCTCTACTAACTCCCAGTGTCTCCTTTGCTGCTTCTAGTATATTGGGGTATGTTTCATTCCATTTCCACTCTCCCACCATGCTTTGTTCCATTAACATTTCTGTGATCTTACTTTCCAGCTCATCTCCTTCCTCATTATGTAGTTTCCACCAGTTGATCTTCTTCGGTCTCTCTCTTCTTATTCTTCTCCTCTTCTTGATCTTATAATCCATCACAACGAGTCTATGCTGCAGTGCAATTTCCTCACCAGGGATAACCTTACAATTTTTAACATCGCCTAGGTCATCTCTCCTTATCATGATGAAATCTATCACGGTCTGGCTAAGGCCACTTTTGTACGTGTAGGTGTTTCCATCCCTCTGTGTGAAGAATGTGTTTACCACTGCGAGGTCCTTGCTCCTTGCATAGTCTAAGATCTTATCTCCTTCTTCATTTCTTCTTCCGATTGACTTTACTCCATGCCATCTCTCAAATCCCTCTACTCTCTCTCTTCCGATGTGCCCATTGAGATCTCCTGCCACAATCAGCTGTTCTGTTTCCTTCACATTGGTGGTCACTTCTTCAAGTTGGTTCCAAAATCTCTGCTTCTCGTCTTCTTCACAACCTTGCTGAGGTGCATAGGCAGTCACGATGTTGAACGTCTTGTCAGGTGTTACCAGTTTCATAGTTATGATTCTATCGGACTTTCTCTGGGTCTCTATCACTTTATCTTGCCATTCCTCACTCAGGCATATAGCCACTCCATTCTTTGGCTTTCCCCCTCCGCTGTAGTACAGCTTGTAGCTCTCTCCGATGTTTCTTGCCTTCCCTCCTGATTTCCCACCAGTCCATCTTGTCTCTTGTAAGCATAGTATGTCGATCCTCCTCCTCTTCATCATGTCTGCTATTTCTCTGCTCTTTCCAGTCAGCGTCCCGATGTTTAGGGTCGCAACTCTCAAGTTCTTCTGTCTCTTCTGTCTGTTCTGTCTCTTCTGTCTGTTCTGTCTCGCTTGCATTCTTTTCACAGCGTCAAGACAGTAGTGCCGCTGCGCATCGCTTACGGGGTATGCCCTAGCATTGTCTTCTCTTCTGATTGTCTCCGGCATATTATCATGTGGCATATTCTTTTAAGGACCGGATGCTCTTCCTGACATCCACCCTCTGTGTTTATCCGGGCTTGGGACCGGCTGTCTACTGCATTGACTTGTCCAGCATCCAGGCCACATTCTTTTGTCTCTTTAATGGTGCAATTAATAATAACACGATAATATGGCATAACAGTTTTTTTCTCAAACGAACTCAAAATATTTTTTTGCTAACTTTTTGAAATATTTTGCAAAGTGTTTTTATTTTTGTTTATGCTCTGAACTTTCAAAAAGGACTGGGGCGAGCTAATTTTGCTCGGAAACACAAAAATTACCGAAAAACAGCGTTTTTTGCCCTGACAGCTTCATTTTCAAAGATTCAAACAATATTTTAAGGATAGACAAGTGTGTTTTACATCCTTTTCATGAAAAAAAACGAGGGGTGTCAGTTTTGTATTCAAGTTATAAGGCATGTTTTCACTTGGCAAAACAAAGTTCGCTTTTCATCCTTCTAAAAATAAGCTTAAGCATGTACAAATGTCGTTCAAACTTGTTTTATATTAAAGTCCAAACATTGTTTAAGGTTTTTAGACATTAAGCTGGCTCGAAGACCACTGTTTTTTGCAAAGAATCCGGCAATTTCGAAATGATGTATTTCGCCTCCGTACCTTCAATGGCGGCGCTCATGCAGGCTTCAAAGATGGCGTCCAAGTTAGCCTTCCAGTTGTTATGGAGTTCATTGAAACGAAGTGAGATCGCAAAGCATTATGCAACACGATGTAAAAAGTTCGCCATACCGTATATGAAAATTGGAACACGATGTAAAAAGTTCGCCATACCGTATATGAAAATTGGAACACTATAAATTTTGACGATACGATACAAGAAGTTTCGAACGTATATGAAAAGTTTCGCATATATTTTTTAGATTTGTCTCGAAGTATATAAAGTTTGCCATGTATAATTTTAGTATGTTATGTTGTATTGTAAGTTTAGAATAAAGTCCAATTTGGCGCCCCATATAAATATACAACTAGTGAAATTGAGAGATGTTAACTACATATACATCGTCAGACAAGGGAAATTATTTTCCCAAACTAACCTTCGACTCCTAATTGCGATGCAACTACATTCCATGCGGATTTTTTTTTGTTAGTTTCTTTGTATCCTTTAAGTTTAGTGTTCCAAAGAATAGGAAAACTTCGCACGAGGTCTACAAGAAGTTCGCAATCTATATTTCCATCTTCCTCAAAAACTGAATTTTCTGAATCACCATCAATGGAAACTTGGTGTTCATATTCCTCATTCTCTTGCAATATTGATTCCAACCGAATATCCGCCATGTTGAATGTGAAAAAAGACACGTGATTAATTATTAATTTATGATTGGTTGCTCGTTTTTTTGTCGCCAAAACGCCAAATGGAAGTTGAAATTTTTCAACGACTGCAGCGGCAGAAAAAGTTTCCCTAGTGGCCAAAAAATCGTCAACAAAAGTTACGTCACTGGCGAAATAATTCGCCAGCTGCGAGCGAAATGGTGAGTGGAAAACGGGCTTAAAGCATGTATATACTTGTGACTTACACTATGTAATACTTGTTTCCAACAAATATCAGACGTCTTTATGCGATTCTTTTCTGTGTTGCATGTCTTTAAGACTAATAAAATGGTTTCGACAGAAGTCTGGTCGAACTCAATTGCGTTGAAAATGGTAATAACAAGGAAGATTGATTCTTAATCAACTGCTGGGAATGAAAATTATCGATATTCGAGAAATTCAGTTAATTTTGATGGCTCCAAAGGTTTTCACCTTGTTCATTTGAAAGATTTCTGGCTTTAAGAACATTACAATTTTTCTTCTATTTCTCTAGCGCATTCTTTAGAATTTCTTATTGATGTTTCCTAAGGTTTTAATGGCGATCGGAACAGTCTTTTTTATTTACAGAAATACCTAAACACAAAGAAGTTGCAGGACGACAACGCGGGACAACTAGATCTCGCTGCCATCAAACATTAAAACTTTTGCTATCGCTTTCTTTGATATTGAGGACATTGTCTACAGTCGCATGTTGTGTTTTCTTTGGGCCGGGCACTAAAAATCATTGATCCAATCATTGATAATGTTTTGTGGTATAAATTATTGCTAATAGCACTTCTTACTCAAATGAACTCTCAATATGATGAACAAAAGAAAATCAGTGAAAGCATCTGCATCTGATTCATCATATGCAGTGGCGAAGACAACCCGACTATTTAGTCCTGCTACTTATTTATTTGTTTTCCCTCACTGTAAAAGCAATAGATTTTTAAAGAAATGAATAATGATAATGATCTATACATTCAGTAAAAAGAGTGCTTGCAAATTATCCCTGCTGTTAATCACTCTACGGAAAAGATCAATTATAAAAAATATGTTACAACTTTTGCAACGTTTAGTATTTGGTTGGGCTCACTTAAGCCATGTTATCTTTATGAAGCATAATTTTGAATCCAATGAACAATTCTTCCCTCACTAAGTGGTACTGGAATGAACTCCAACTTACTATCATATATATGTCAAATGTTCTTCGCAACGATTCTCGGACATTTCATTTAACATGGCTAAACATGGCTGATTACTTATGGAAACAGAAACAGAATGCAAAAGTTTTTGACAAGCTAAATCTTCTGCATATATAAGAAATTCCAATTTGAGCAGATCTTTTTCATTGCCTGAGTATAAATATCGGCATGCATACGTGGGTATTAAAGTGAGCCGTGAGAGATACAGCGAAAACCACTAGTTTAAAAAATGCTTTTTATTTAACGTAAATGGAGAATTTTCTTCACCTTCAAAGAAATAGTTAATAGACGTTTATTGATCAGTTCCTTTAACCAAAAAAAATTTACTTGCAAGAATATGAGGTGGTTTTGGGCGAATATTAGGTTTTAGTATTTAACAATTTTTATAATAAATTCCATGCACGTGTTATGTTGACGTATGTACTTCTATGCACATAGTGTTCAATCAATAGTATATCAAATATTTTCTGCATGGAGAAGACTCTGAAGATGACTACCGCTAAGGTTGTCGAAACGTCAGTCAACAACAGCAAAAACAGTCCTTCTCAGGACTTTATTAACCTGGACGACCTACATTTACAAACATGTAACGATACTCCCGGGTTCAAACCATTTACTTTAGTACGCAAGTGTTTTAAAAGAGGAATTGTACTAATAACCATTGTATAAATTAATGCATGCATTGTTTTAAACTAATTCTTATCTTCATTGATAAAGAAACTACTAAAATAGGTAGTTATGAAAAACCACTACATGAAACTAATTAAGAATATTAACGTGTATATAGTGTTTAATTATATAACAAGAATAATTACATGAACACGGTAACCGGATTCAGCGAGGCGTGTAATCATTTTGAGTCATTGAAAGGAGTAAAAACTTTAAGGGCAAAACTTACAACCTTTTCTTGCAAGCGTCATATGTCATTTTAGTCGTAATTTTCAAATCAGGCTAAATTATTTGTTTTCATTTTAAATGTTTTGTGATTTTGAAAAGTCAGAGTGAGGTGAAGTATTTAATCTTTTCCATTTACCAAAATGATTTAAGGCTTCGAGGCTACCGGGCTCATTTAATCAGCCCATAGGAATTTGACTAATTTAGTACATTATTTATAGATTTGATATGAAGTTTGTTGAGTATCTGAAATTTTACACGAAAAAACTCTTTTATGGTTTTAGTGTTACATTTGTGAACAAGGAATTGAACAGGGTTTAAAATCTAAGGTTTTTAACCCATCGTAAAAATGAGAAAACTAGTTCTCATACTTTTCATAAAATGCATCTACACAGGTATAATACAGTTTTCGCCGTGATTATCATACGAAAATGTCTCACTTAACTACCCAAGAAAATGACAATTAGTTATTCTGTAAAACAGAATAAGGGTAGTCTATAAACAGAACCCCACCAACAAAAACGTATTTCCTTAAATAAAATTTGCCCAAATAACACACATAGAAAGCATACCTTCATATTTTTTTGTAGAATCTCTGTTTTACAATACTGACAAGTAACAGTTCTTTTTGGGCAATCTTTTCTCAAATGTTGATCAACAGCTCTCCTCTCAATGCTTTGATTGCATCCTTTGGGACAAGGAATCTCAACGTACTCACAAGTTTTCAGGTGGTCCTACAGATGTAATTTATACTACAGCGTTAGAATTCTTTTGTTTGAACTTTTTTACGCAACTCTAGCAGCCCTTCTAATTCACAACATCAAATGTTAAGTTTGTTAGTACAATGCACGTTTATGTTACCATGGTCATCTTATTTGAATTTAAATTTACTAACAAAAATTAACATGTATTTTTATAGGGAGAATCGCTTGGGTAGCCTACGTTCTTAGGTCACGTCAGCGTAAGCTTTTATTTTTTTAAGAATAATCTAGCTAACTGCGCTACACAAAATTTATTCGTTCTGTAATTTCAAAATCTATAACATAAGGAGTGTGCTGTTGAAGCAACGAGGCTTGCAAGCTGAAAGGTTTTACGAATTTTGTCTTGCAAAATGCGGTACCGAAAATTGCAAAATATCGAGGACAGCGTGTCGTCAATACTGTATAACGAGTACAAACAATTTTCGCAGCCAAGTTTTTGGCATAATGAAAAGACGTAAAACTTTACAATACGTGGAAATTAGTATGCAGGTTTATAAGTTTTACTTCATTCAGCATCATCCGGGTATGAAAAGGCCGGTTGACATGATCCAATTTGTCGGATCCAATTGTTTCGGGTCCGACTTTTGGTTGCTTGTTCAGACGGTCCGATCTTTTTGTTGATATTTATAGTTGTTTAAAGTGCCCCTGTCAAAAAAATGAAACTCACACATATGAATCTTTGTAATATGTACATAATGAAAATGGAAATCAGAATTAAATTAAAACAATTTTGCCGAGTTATTGCGGTATGAATTGCAAAATTTTCAAATTTTAACGGCAATAGTTTTTTAAAATCGCGAAGTCGGAAACCTGGTAACTAATACGTCACAGTAGGAACCGGTTCGCATCTCAGCTTGTTTACAAATAGTAAAAATTATTCTACAAAGGTCGATATTTACAATCAAAACTCGCTCAATTTTTCTAATAATGTCCTCATCGAACTCAGACACGGAAAGTACTAGCTACCAAACAGACGACTCTGATTGGAATTATTATCCCGGGATATTCGATATAAAAAAGACAAGTGAAGCGTCCGCTACTAAAGACGACAAAAGCACAGATGACAACGCAGACGTTGGCCCATACAGCAATGAACCAGTTGCTGATGAAGAATGGCTTTCTAACTACCGTGGAAGAAAACAAAAATATGATGACCGTTTGAAAGAACTTCAACGTAGACTTGACGGCGAAGAGAAATATGACCAATGGTAATTATTTGATGGTTTTGTAATATAATTCATCGGGATTTCTTTTAAATGAAATTTACAGTACAGAGCTTCTTTATTAAGTTTTGAAAATAACGTTTTAAGGTGTAAACGTGGCAATTGTTGAGTTGAGCTTCTTCACAATGTTAAAGAGTGTCAGTGTTGCACGGAAATAGAAGAGTGCGAACAAGCACTGAATAGCGAACTCGTTTTGCAAGAGCTCAACACTGAGAATCCTCCGACTTGCATTGTCAACCATCCTGGTTTTTATAGCCTGTGCTTAGACAAGTGGTCACTTCGACTAGCAGCTGCAAAGTTACGTACTAAGAAAAGCAGGAGTACCGTCAAACAAGCACAGAAGATAAGTAAGTGCATTATTACTTTGAGAGAAAGACAATGTGTCATTTATGTTTCTGTACTCGTTTCTGTTCATATTCTTAACTCTAAAAATATTAAGATACAATCATACACTACAATTCAAAAAGAGTTATATATAAACTAAAATACCACCTGTTTTTTGGCCACTTCAATGTATTAATTGCATTTTTAATTTGTAGATTTTTTCGAAGTACGTCTTATAGAAGTTTTATGTGGTTAGTTTTTGGACATATGGGAAATAAAAGGTATCCCTTACCGGCATGTGCATATGACAAAATAAGACGGCAGTTCCAACCAGCTGACAATGACGATTTTGTAGGATTTGTGGAAGAGGAAATCTCTTGAAAATTTTCAACTGTTGTATTTAGGGTTTGTGGGATTAACTTCAAATTATAACAAAAACTATATTTATATGTAATATGATTGTTTGATTATGTAATATGATTGTTTGATCTTGTTATAATCTCGTTTGTTCTAACTCTGTTGTCACTCTGTTGCATCTAATCTGACTCTCTTGTTTTGGGACAGTCCTTTATTTTGCTATGTCCTGCCATTAAATTTCTGCAGACAGAACACCTTGGTTTTGCTCTGTTGGCAGATGATTTGCCACCCTTTGCCGCCTTTTCTTGAGTAAGGACTACTGAAACTAAAATTTCATTATACGATAAGTCAATCAAGAAGATATTAATCCAAATGACGAAAGAGTTTGGTGTTACATACACATTGAAGAAAAAAGAAAGATAAGATTAACTTAATTTTAGATTATTATTATGCACCTGGTGTTGTTGGAGGCATATCTTCAACAACAATGGTTTTTCTGGCATTTCTCTTCATCACAGCTATTTCTCTTCTCTCTTTTTCAAGCATGGTGTTCATGGGAGCAGGTGCCATCTTATTCAGCTGTTCATAAGCTATCTTAAGACTGCCATTTTGAGATGCTCTCACATATGTCTGGTAGATCTCATCAACATAATCTAACATTATAATGTCATATTTATTGAAATCATTGCACGAAAAAATTCACTCTTGCTAGAAAAATTTGAACATTTGACATTCATGCCACTATAACATTACTTACCAAAGGTATAAAAGTATATATATACTTTGCTGCAAGGAACATCGCTTGGTATCTCTTCATCCACATTTAATTCCATTGGCACGCAGTGTTCGAAATCCTCTGGCTCTTCTTCTGATTCTCCTGGTCGAGACAAACTTGTGGACAATGCTTCTTTTAAAACCTTTCGAAAATGTCAACAAATTTATGTACAAAACAGTGATTCTCAAAATAGGTTCATGTGTATTTTACTGTATTTACCATGTATTAAAAAGCGTGCGTTAATCTCTTGAAATGGAATGAATAAACTTACCCTTCTCTTGGCTCTTGCTGACGGGGGACATTCAGCTGCAATATTATATTTAGGGACTGCAACGACGCCAATCTCATCGGTAGCTAATCTAGGTACTTTATATGTTTGTAAATGATGATCGTCCAGGTTAATAAAGTCCTGAGAAGGACTGTTTTTGATGTTGTTGACTGACGTTTCGACAACCTTAGCGGTAGTCATCTTCAGAGTCAAATGAGGAGTAAACGTCAGGTTAGCCGTATTTGTTGTCTGGTTCTTACGTCATTGTATTGTGTGTACAGGAAATGTGCAGGAAATGTGTATTGTCATTGTGGATTAGTGTGAAGTGAAATATTTTATTTTTAGTTGTGATGTGTGATTTAGGTGTGACGTTTTTAGTTGTAGTGTGTGGTGTCAATTGTGTATTGTCATTGTGAATTAGTTTGAAGTGTAATGTTTTAGTTGATCGTTTGTTTGTATTGTGAATAAGTCGTTTGTAAGGTGCCGGTAATTGCTGTGATCTGTTCAGGGGGGTTTGTTCCAAGTTGGTATACCAACTTTCTAATGTAAGCCGTTGTCTATAGTCAGTACTGTAAGTGATGCATTTTGCCGAGTCCCAGTCAATGTTGTGCTTTGTGATTCGGTGATGTTCGGCAATGTGATTAGTTTTGTCTTGTTTCTTAGTAGCTCGTTTGTGCTCAGTAAGTCTTATGTTTAAGTTCCTGCCAGTTTCCCCGATATAGGAAGCGTGGCAGTCGGAGCAGTTTATTTTGTAAACTGCACCTTGTCGTTCGTTGGGTTGTTCTTTGTCCTTTATGTTCGTTAGTACTTGTCGTAATGTTGTGATTGGTTTATGTGCGACACGTATGTTGTATGGTCGTAAGATACGCGAGATAGTCTCAGACGTACCTTTGATGTAAGGTATCGTTGCTGTTGTCACTGAGTTGTTCGTTTCGTTGCGTTCGTTGGGTTTGTAAGTGTTGCGTTCGATAAAGTCAGAGTTATAGTTGTTTTTGTCAAAAACACGTTTGAGATAGTTGTTTTCGTTTTGTAGAACGTCCGGTGAATCACATATGATTTGTGCACGTCTTGTTAATGTTCTGATTGTGGTGGCTTTGTGTGATGTAGGGTTGTAAGATGATTGGTCTATGATGATTGGTCTATTGGTCTTGTTGGCTTGCGATAAACTGTTGTTCCTAGTTTTTGATTGTCATGTTTTACCAAACAGTCGAGAAAAGGAAGAGTTACGTTTTCTTCGACATCTTTGGTAAATTGTATGTGGCTGTTCTGTTTGTTGATGTGAGTATGGAAGTCATCAATCTCGTCTGCATGTAGTGCTGTGATTGTGTCATCTACGTAGCGAAACCAAAAAGGTAGTGCATGTTTGTAAGTCATGAGTGCCCGTTTCTCTATAGATTGCATTACAATTTCAGCAACTACAACAGAAACGGGCGAGCCCATTGCTGTCCCATGTAATTTTTTGTAGTGTGTTCCTTTGTATTGGAAGTAAGTCGAGGTGAGGCAGAGCTCTAGTAACTCCATAATGTCTTCTGTCGGTAATGGCAGTACGTCCGTGGTGTTTGTAATGAGGGTTTTTGTACAAGTAAGTGCCAGATTAAGTGGAATACTGGTGAACAGCTCTGCCTCACCTCGACTTACTTCCAATACAAAGGAACACACTACAAACAATTACATGGGACAGCAATGGGCTCGCCCGTTTCTGTTGTAGTTGCTGAAATTGTAATGCAATCTATAGAGGAACGGGCACTCATGACTTACAAACATGCACTACCTTTTGGTTTCTACGTAGATGACACAATCACAGCACTACATGCAGACGAGATTGATGACTTCCATACTCACATCAACAAACAGAACAGCCACATACAATTTACCAAAGATGTCGAAGAAAACGTAACTCTTCCTTTCTCGACTGTTTGGTAAAACATGACAATCAAAACTAGGAACAACAGTTTATCGCAAGCCAACACCGACCATCATACAGACCAATCATCTTACAACCCTACATCACACAAAGCCACCACAATCAGAACATTAACAAGACGTGCACAAATCATATGTGATTCACCGGACGTTCTACAAAACGAAAACAACTATCTCAAACGTGTTTTGACAAAAACTATAACTCTGACTTTATCGAACGCAACACTTACAAACCCAACGAACGCAACGAAACGAACAACTCAGTGACAACAGCAACGATACCTTACATCAAAGGTACGTCTGAGACTATCTCGCGTATCTTACGACCATACAACATACGTGTCGCACATAAACCAATCACAACATTACGACAAGTACTAACGAACATAAAGGACGAACAACCTAACGACAAGGTGCAGTTTACAAAATAAACTGCTCCGCTCCTATATCGGGGAAACTGGCAGGAACTTAAACATAAGACTTACTGAGCACAAACGAGCTACTAAGAAACAAGACAAACTAATCACATTGCCGAACATCACCGAATCACAAAGCACAACATTGACTGGGACTCGGCAAATGCATCACTTACAGTACTGACTATAGACGGCTTACATTAGAAAGTTGGTATACCAACTTGGAACAAACCTGAACAGATCACAGCAATTACCGGCACCTTACAAACGACTTATTCACAATACAAACAAACGATCAACTAAAACATTACACTTCAAACTAATTTACACAATACACCCACACTACAACTAAAAACGTCACACCTAAATCACACATCACAACTAAAATAAAATATTTCACTTCACACTAATCCACAATGACAATACACATTTCCTGCACATTTCCTGTACACACAATACAATGACGTAAGAACCAGACAACAAATACGGCTAACCTGACGTTTACTCCTCATTTGACTCTGAAGATGACTACCGCTAAGGTTGTCGAAACGTCAGTCAACAACATCAAAAACAGTCCTTCTCAGGACTTTATTAACCTGGACGATCATCATTTACAAACATATAACGCTACTCCCGGGTTCAAACCATTTACTCTAGGTACTTTAGCCGACAGACCAGAAAACATTTGCGAAAAATCTTCTTTTTGCGAAATGTGCTGAGCAAATACTGGAATTAGGTGTTGGATCCCATTTTGCCCGTTTCAACCGTACGAAATCAATCCATTGTTTACGTCTTATTTTGGCTTCTGGCCTTTCATCTCCGGAAAACGGTATGAAATGAAGCGAGACTCCTTTTTACATTAGAGACATTAGAGCAACCAGCCACAATACATCTATTTGGCATTTTCTATTTTGCGTGACTTTTCGGGCCGCCAACTACAGTACAAGAACACTTCGACAATACACGCTCTAATGTTTTCGTGGATCAATAGGCCTGACCGGATCCTACTGTGACGTCACTAGACTGATTTGGTACCAATCTCTTATGCGCGGTTTTCGAATTTTTACTTCTCAAAATTCTATGTTCAAATGACTATAATTTCTGTACTAAATTCAGAATCGAAATTCGATTTTCAAATAACGCATGTACGTATTACAAAGATTCATATATGTGAGTTTCATTTTTTTGACAGGGGCACTTTAAATATTTATAGTTGTGTGAAAAGCCATTTGTGTTATCCAGTGCTTTTATCTACACACTTATCGTATTTTTGTTCTTGTTTCCAAGTCTTTTTAGTCGGATTCCTTTGACTTTGTCGAATAAAAATAAAGCAAGTTCTATTTCCATCCGATTTTTCAGATTGACGGATCTGACTATGGAAGCTCACTATATGTATGTGTTCACCCACGATCTGTTTTTATGGATTCGACAAAATCGTATCAAACAAATCCGAGCGTGTCAACGAGCAGTAAGTCAGAAACACTAACAAAATTATAGTTAAAATTGAAACTAATTTTCAACAATTCTATGGGTAAAGTTTTGTCTTCAAAAAATTGTTTAGAAATTTTCAACCATCAGAATTATTCCCATATTATTTTCAACTTATAATGAAGCGTTGCAATGTTTTCTGACTTACCATTGACCCACCACTGATTATAATCCTTGTCTTAGCCATTTTAATAGTGAATAAATATCTATTTTGATATCAGTTAAGGCTGCTTTCCACTATTGCAATTTTCAAAGCGCGTACACATACGTTTCCGTACGTATCCTCCAAGCGCGTCAACGCACAAGTTGAGAACAACTTAACTTTTACGCAGCAAAATTGAAAAACGCGAGCAATTATCCAATGAAAATGAATTTACAGATTACGTGCTTTACAGTGAAGTACGCTTTTGCAAATTGGTTTACAAGTTGAAAAAAGATGGGAAAATATACAAAAGTTGAGAAGAAACTTATTGAAGAAATTGAAAAATATCCAGCGCTTTGGAATACAAAAGACACTAAGGGGGTGTTTACATGAATCCGGAATGACTTTCAATCCCGATCGAAACGTGATGTCAATCTGTGTTTACATGAAACTAATTGTTGATTTTCTTCGCACTCATTTTAACCCATTTAGCCTCTTTATTTACTTACGAGCTTCAATTTGCCAGAAGACAATACCCATGGCACATGCGTGCTTCGTCATTAATCACAATATCATTCCAGAATGAAACTCAATTCGCGTTTACATGAGATAAAAAGTAAATTTCGATCCGGAATGAAATTTCGATCCGGAATGAAACTAGGAATGAACTCGATCCGGATCGAGTTGTGACTCATTCCGGATTCATGTAAACATGCAATAGGATTTCTTTTAAAGTGGAATGAGTTCATTCCGGATCGAAACTCATTCCGGATTCATGTAAACACCCCTTAACTATAAGAACAAAAATATTAAGGAAAATGCGTGGCAAATAGTGACTGATGATGTGAATGCAGCTTGTCAATCAACGTATTCAGGTAATATAAATGCATATGTTGTGTTGTGTTTTTGCATAGTTTCAGCACCGAACGAAGTGTATTCTAAATTATTTTTTGACCCAGTAAGCGACTACAAAGACAGAATTTGGAAAACCTACGCGATTCATATGTCCGTGTGCTAAGTGGAAATGGGAAAAAAAGGGGAGCAGGTGTGGATGAAATTGCACACTATCCGTACTGTTACGAACGTCCCGACTAATAATAAAATGGCCGCTTTCGGTTCAATTGCTCGTAACAAAAGGAGTAAAACCTTGTGGAGAAGTTGTTGTCAATTCGTAAGATATTTATTTAATATACTGATAATTTTGATATAAACGTTATACTATAAATGTTTAAATGTTCAAACTTATCTAAGACAACTGCTTTCAGACTTTCAGTGACTCTTTCGTTGATGGATTGGATATATATCTGTATTCTTTGGTTGTTTTCGTAAATAGTTCGTTTTCTTTTACATGAGCTTTCTTCTGATGTGGACTTCTACTAAGCACCAACATAACTACAGCTTTCGATTCTCGGCTTATATGTGATTGCACAATGACGTACGATTAACCGCTTGTGCGTAAACTGTGGTCAGTTGATTAACCACGTCCTGTACGTTGTCTGTGGTCAATAGGGTGACCACGTCCTATACGTAAGCTTTTCCTGTTATTGTGGTTAACATACACATGCATGTATGAGTAAGGCATTTTACAAAGAGCACTAACTAGTTAAATAATAATATATTTAAGTATATAACAATAATAAGTATAATTTACATGATAATTTACTTTTCTAGGCATGTCCAATGCATTCCAGTTCATTTGGAATGTTCACCATATGGCTTGTTTTCTACAATGGTGTTGAAATAAGAGAAATCCCCATTTCCAAACATGTTTCTATATTTTAGTTCTCTAGTAGATAGCGATTTTTGGAATAAACGCAAGCACCTGTTGCCTACATACTGTTTGCACTTCCCACATGATTGATCTTGCAGGTGTGTGAAGCATTCCATTCTACAAATCTAGGGTCATCTTTCTTCTTTGCATTTGAGACATTGGGTACACTTGTCTGACATCACTTGAACATCAGACATTCCTTGAGTCTAAGGAGATTGCCGTCACAACACCATTGTGAGAAGCATGACCCCTCTTTTGCCACGTTCCATCAATTGAAATCCCACATTCACCATCATTGTAGGCATTCTCCTCCTCAAATTCATGGCATTCCTAATCATGCTGTCATTTGACAACTGTTTTACCACTGGCAAAACCGTATTTTGGATTTTGATTACAATCCGACGAGCTGGTGGAGCAGGCATATTCATGAGTTTGGTAAAGGAACTCATGGCACTTTGTCGTCTGCCAATGTCTCTAAATGCTAGAACTGCTATAACATTCATTTCATTGGAACGTCCTTGCTTTTTGACGCGTTAAAACAGCACTTCCATTCACACTCCAAGCTTTTACATTGGAGCAAATTGTAATATGAGAATCCATTTTTTTCTTCATATCAATATATGATATCAAATCGCCACAACATTTCAAAATATCGTCAAAAACAGTGAATAAAATGGACATGTCCATAAATATTGTACCCTCCTTTAGATTAGCATACTCGGGGGCTAGAAAGCAATCAAAATTCGCCGTATTTTTACAAATTTTTTTGGCAGAAGGCCCAGGATCTTTATAAACGTCACCACCATCTTGGAAAATTTTTTGTTTCTTTGATGGTGTATGCCTCGCCTTTTTTCTCGATTAATTACGTGAATTTCCCATTTATTAACATTGATATATTAACAATAAACCCAATAAAAGATATTTGAGCAAACAGAGGGCAATTTTTCAACTAAGAACTGCAAAAAAATAAAACTTTCCGATACACCTTGACTCACGCAACGAAATGGACGAAGGTTATTGAACGAAGATTATCGAACGAAAGGAATTGTAAATAAAATAAACGTCTTTCCGTCATTCAAGCTGACAAAGCATGTGATGGGAGAACTTTAAAAAGCATATACCAAACGTAGAATTTGATAAAGCGTAGGTTATGCTGAATTATACGAGGAATTATGTGGATAAAACATGTTGCTAAGGCGTCGCTATGGAGGATATTTTAACTCTTGTCACTTTAAACAAATTTTAAACATATAAAAAATATAGATACTATAAAACTAATTGAAAATTTATAAAATCTACAATTTTTAAATTACCTAAAACACATGAAAAAAAACCTCAAAAAAATTTGGAAAAATGACTTTGAAATTTGAAGGTGAACGACTACCTTAAGGTTCACAAAACGACACATTCTCACCTCAAAAACTCACCTCAAGATTTTTTAGGGGACCATTCCATGGACATTCTTTGTTATTTTTTAGTGTACGGCATTTGACATTTAGCTGATTGATTTCTCTTTTGGCAAAGTTATCGACGTATATCTGAGTGGTGAAAATAGAAAAAAACACGTTGAAATAAGAGTAAATCGTTACAATAAGACTATTAAAAGGCATGGGCAATGAAAATAGCGATCTTCAAAAAATCATCTTGATTGACAAATTGTCACTTCACAAGCATTAGAAAATTTTTTTTGATTACTGAGAGCGTTTTGGAATACTTACCGGGAGGATTTTAACTTTCCCGTAGACTGTGAAATTTGCCATCTTGTTTCGGATAACAATATGATAATTTATGTTGACTATTCCGTCGTGACGTTATTTGCGGGATGCTCAAAATTTTTACATGTTTTGGTTTGTCGAATTCCGACTTTAAAGCAGTCACTTCATCTGTTTTTTCCGGTTTTTCTTCTCAATCCTCAATACTAAGAAATAACTATTATATTGAACTTATCAAAACACGTTTACCCGCAAGTGACGTCTCTTCTTTTCTCCTGGTAAGTACTCTAAAACGCCCTCAATAATAAAAAAAATTTAATAATGCTTATGAAGTGACAATTTGTCAATGAAGATGATTTTTGGAAGATCGCTATTTTCATTGCCCATACCCTTTAATATACTACAAAATTTACATATTAGTAAACCACAGAAGAAAAGAACGTGAGATTAATGTGTGATAGCGTAAATCTTATCATCTAAAAAGAGTAAGAACACACAATATACAGCGCGAAACTTCATTAACATCCGAAATATAGATTGTGATTTGATAGGCGGGAAACAAATTTGTAATGTGAAAATTAATGCCATTTTGGAATTATGATAAAAATTTTATTCGATCGATAGTAAAGTCATCAACAAATAATATACGTACAAACAAATAAATTTATATAAACGTAAGTTAATTACGTACAACTCGTGCGCAAAGCTGGAAAAGCTACTTTTTTAATGAAGAGAATTTTGACACTTTTTCTAACATCAATGTAACCAGGGATATACCGGGCGGGAAGCGAATTCATGTTATAAATATTAAAGCCCGGCAAAGTGCTATAAAAAGAGCCACTCAACACAAAAATGACGTATGGAAAGGAAGACGAAACTTAACGCTACTAAATAAATATTTCTTTTTTATACTTCATTTTTGTATTGAATGGCTCTTTTAAAAGCACTTTGCTGGGCTTTAATATTTATAACAACATCAATGTAGCCCAAAAATAAGACCCGTAAAATAGTACAACGAAATAACCTGTCACCCGCAACACATTGAAGGCAACTGCGATCAGAAATATGAAGGAAGGTAACGCGAGCGACGTTAGACTAAAGTGAAGTATTTTAGTAGCATTTTTGCTAATTAACACGTAGCTCACTCTACTTACCATTTGGATGGTTAGGTGTTAGCTGGTATGACTCAGGGGTGGCCTGGGCACCAAAACTGTTCCTTGCGTCGAGATTAAGATTCATGTTCCTGACATCCGAAGCTGACCACCCCTTCCCGACTAACACCTTCACACCGATATAGTGGAAATAACGATAGACATAAATAGACAGACAACAACAAGAAAAATAGGTACGTAATGCGTACATGTGAGTAGCCGATCAAGTATGTAGATTTAAAAACATAACTCAAAAGAGTTAAAAAAAAGTGCTATGAGCTCCTTAATAGTCGAACGACCAAGAAACTTTATAACCTAAACCCTTTTACCAAACACCCTCCTCTAGATAGCATGTCACGTGACAGTACTCACATTTAGAAAAGTGAAGTCCACAAGATTTCTTAAAAATTTTAATGATGAATTTATTATCATTTAATTTCATCCAAAACCATTTTTGGGATGAATGTTTAATCGTCAACGGCTTTTTTAAAAGCCCGTTCACACGATCTTATTTGCTGGATCTGACTGTCTCCGTTCCGATTTTTGGTTTATTTTTTAGACGGTCCGATAATTTTGTTGATATTTATATTGGTTTACATGTTTATAGTCGTGTAAACAGCCATTTGTGGTACTCAGAACATTTATCCATATATTTTTCCAACTTTTGTTCCTGTTTCCAGTTCTTTTTCAAATCTATGTTATTTGGTTAGTTGGCTGCCTTTGATCTTGTCGGATGAAAAAAGAAAGTTCTAATTCTAACCTATTTTTTTGATTGACGGATCCGGCTGTCGGAGACTCATTTTATACGTGTTCAAATCGGATGGTGTGAATGGGCCTTAAAACAGTTTTCTGACGTGTATGCCTTACAATTAAACGATAATCCAACACGTCTATGAATTTTTAGGATAGCTATAATTCCGAAAATACCGCTCCCATTGTAGGCAATGTTTAATAGTTGAAAGGTATTAATAATGCTTCGCAATTCGCACATTTTTAATTGATCGTAAGTACTTGAATGTATTTCCTGCTCATAGTTCGACTGTTGACAAGTGCCATATTCCATAATTTTCATAGTCAATTGACGTTATGTAAATCCCAAAGAAATAATAATTGTAATTCGTACAAGAGTCAAAAGCAAAATAAATTTATTTGCTTAGCGTCTCTCATTTAACTAGCCAACAGACTAAGTAAACTGAGCAATACCTAAACAATGCTAACAAGTACTAAATCGGACTAATTATTAAATTATATGATCGCCAGCGAAGCATTTATTTGTATATTATAAATCATTGCCCAATCCGTGAATACATTTCAGATTTCGTTCGCTATGAACGAATGAATAAAGGCAGTGTCACACATGTGTACGTTTTATAGTGTTTGGGCTGCGTTGTTTGATGTTCAATTAGCTAAGTTATGAAGATGATTCCGACGAATTTTTCTCGATTGTAAACAACGAGGATAAACGTTTCACACAAAGCAAGGATTTCGATGCATTGTATCATGTACTTCGATTCACTGCCACAATGATAATATTACGCAGTACAAGAATAAATTAATGCCGTAAACTTTAGATCACAAAGCACAAATGCAGACATGCCAAGTCTCACGATTTTATCGTGAGACTCACGATTTTGATGTAAACCTCACGGTCTTTTTCTCGTATATCTCACGATAAATAAAATGGAAATCCTTAAAGGGTCTATAAATTTTTGTAGACATAATTATTAGTGTAGTGCCTTTGTGTCGAATCATCAGATAGTACGATCGGATCGTCTCCCTTGATCGCATTGACGAGCCATGCGGAGGCATAATGCATCAAGGTTGGTCATTGCGGGTTTCAGAGTTCAGGGGGAGCCTGGGCGCAGCCGGCAAGCAGCCACGCTGACGCGTGACGTGCATTTTCGGCGCGTGGCATGGTAATTTACCAAACCAATATGGCATCCACATCAAAACGATGTGCAGACGAAGTCGAAGAGGACGAATCTGACAAGTCAGGCGATGATAGATCTCAAGTTAGTCCAGGAGAACTACAAAAACCTAAACGAAAAGGTGCTGCTGCGTACAGGGTAGTTTATAAAGCTGAATGGAGTAAGGATGGTACCCTTTCAAGTATCTTGGCCATGAAATCCCAGTACGCGGAATCATCTACACCATGCCATAAATGGAAATCGGGTGATCAGTTACTGAAAGATTGCAAGAAAGCAACCATGAAATTTAATAATAACCAGCAAGAGAGTGAGAATGATGAATCATGATGACTCTGCATGACTCATATTACTGTAAACTTTTTACAGGAAGTTGCAAAAATAAAAAAACAGCATTCAAACTGCATATTTTGGTTGTCTCACTATTTTTAGCCTTTTCTCACTATTTTTTTGGGGGAAAAATTAAAATCTCACTATATTTACTTGCTGGAGGTTGGCATGTCTGCAAATGAGCAATCGAGGTAACAATGAGAAAACAACGAGTAATAGTTTAGTTATCAAAACAAACAAAAAATTTGCACTTCACTCAATTTTGTTTCCTGCTTACTTATATGTTTGTAAATGATGATCGTCCAGGTTAATAAAGTCCTGAGAAGGACTGTTTTTGTTGTTGTTGACTGACGTTTCGACAACCTTAGCGGTAGTCATCTTCAGAGTCAAATGAGGAGTAAACGTCAGGTTAGCCGTATTTGTTATCTGGTTCTTACGTAGCGGTGGTTGAACCAGAGTTGTTGGCGTATGCGTCTGACGTTGCTTGCAAAACGTATGTAGTCGTTAGCAAGTTGTTCGCTCTGTCGTCCAAATGATCGTAATAAAGTAAATGGTTTGAACCCGGGAGTATCGTTATATGTTTGTAAATGATGATCGTCCAGGTTAATAAAGTCCTGAGAAGGACTGTTTTTGTTGTTGTTGACTGACGTTTCGACAACCTTAGCGGTAGTCATCTTCAGCTTGCTTACTGCTATCATTCATCCTGCTTACTGCTATAAGTTCTCGCCGTCGCGTTATAAATGGTTATGTTTGACTCTTGAGCTTACGCCTCATATACCCCTTTCGCAATTATTGAAAAATGCGTGGTTTTGCTTGTTTAAAGAAGAAATACCATCACAGAAATGTTTTTTTTTGTATTTATATAAGGCATGACTTCATGTCGTACTTTGAAAATTTAATGTTCATTACCTCGTTTGTATTGAGCTGTAGATTATCTGAAGGGCATTTCGCGCCGTTTAATCTGTAAAAAATCTAATAATTACAATAGAAAACACACTTACAAGATATATAAATAAGGACCATAGTTTGGGAATATTGGGGGTAGATTTCACCATGCAGCCACAACTGTCTATATGGGGTATATCATAGTTAAACGTTAACTGTAAACAAAATTTCTTACTGAAGAATTCACTTGAATTTTAAACATCAGAGCGTGAGAAAATTTGTCTTACTTGCAACTGCTCAGGAATGTTCTCTCACATTATTTCTCAGCCGTCATATTCATGACATTAATCAAGGCTTTAATTTTTAACAGAAAAATAGCATTTTCATAAAACACGAAGCTACAAAAGCCAAGAGGCTAATTCTGATTACCTATCTGGTACAAATCCAAAACTATGATGAATCAATGAATGAAATCCAAGTGTCCGATTTTTGAATCTAATATATATAGCTGTAACCAATTTATAATAACTTAACGAATAATGCATTCACAATTTATTGATTAGAGAAGTCGAAATAAAATAAGGGAAGCGAGTTTCTAATAAAGTTAAGCATACGAGGCACGAGAGTAAATTGTAGCAAAATCATTACAATGCCACATAATAAATTATTACCAAAAGGGTCACTCTCGAACGTTTAGTCCTCACGGATGTAACAATATATTTAAAGTATCTTCCACTTCAAAAAAAACCGGATTAACATGCGTAAACCAGTATTACAAATCGGTTGCTTCTGTTATCGTTCTACTTGCGTTCAGGTCGAAATCTTTGATGAAATTGCATTAAAAGTTTCCGAAAAAAAAACACATCAGTGACAGTAAATGCCATAAAGGAGCACGTAAAAGCTTACCGTATGTGCTGATTCATGCATCCGTTACAGAACCGATGACCGCAAATCGTTTGTACTGGATTGCGAAGTAGCATCATGCATATGGGGCATTCGTAATCCGAGTTTGGCGGTGGATCAAATATTTCATCATGACCTTCAATAATTTCTAAAGAGCTATTAGCCTGACTGGCAGGAGGTAAATTTGGTTGGCGACTGGCGTTGCTGGAAACAGGAGAAGCAGAGGCCTGAGAAGAAGATGTGTAAGAGACTCGTGATGGGACATATGCCTCATTTTGTTCATTAATCATTCCAACAACATCATTGGCCAGATTAACATAATGTTGGTTTGACATTTCAAATACCTAGAGAAAAATCAAAAATCACTTTGAAGCCCTAACAAAATTCTTTTATTCAGAATGTCCCTCATGCGACAGGTCCAAAAGCACAAACACTATCAAAACCATAAAACACTTTCATGAAGTTATACAAATAAAATTGAATTATTTACTAAAAATGTCTCAGAGCTTAAAACCACAATGCACCAAGTTATTGTTAAGATCATCCTGCATTCTTATAGAAGTATTTTTTAATAATCTGAAGGGAAAATCATAACATCACAATTCAAATTCTTAAAAATTTTCATGCAAAAATGGTTAAAGACTAAATGAGAAGAAAAATGACCACTGCATTAATGGTATATTAATTATAAGGATCATTCATCAATGTATAATCAAAATAAGAAAGTCATCAAATATATCAAATTTATCAAAATAAAAAATTTATTATTAAAATTCTTTAAGAAAAATTCAATAACTTAACTAGATTGCACAAAAACAAAAAATTTCAGGTGAGAGAAAATAGAATTTCAAAACAAATATTTTCTCATTTAGCTAAGATATAATATTGTAAGGGGTTTTTGGCCAAAATTACAAAACTAAATACAAAACACAAAAATCCAGCAAAGTTCTGATTTTAAAGGGTTTACATGTTTTAATTTATATAACAGTTATTTTCAAGAACATCTGTCAAACAGTTTTATGATAGACATAATGCAAACAATATGGTAAGTCAAAAAGTGCTTTCTGAAACTGCCATAACTACTCAATGTATATTCTGAAAGTATTTGCAGCAGTGTAAATATTAATTGTACGAAAACAGAGATTTATTATTTGGTTAATAATCAAGAATGAAAATCAATTCACATGATTACATGGCAACAATTTGTGGCCTACATGGACTTTTAAACATCCTTGACAAAAATGCTGCTTTAGACAATGGTAAAGCTAAATACGATAAAAAGGTGGACAGTATAGGAAGCATAAGATTATTGGAATAAAGCAACACTACAACTACAGCAAGTCAAGGAACAAATGGAAATTCTAAGGGCTACTTTGACGAACTATAACCTATTTTTTACATAATGAAATTAAATTATATAAATCAACAATATACAATTGGTTTTACGGAATTTCGCGCATCATAAACTGAAACAACGTCTTTGCTCATGCAAATTATTGGAAAACTTACAATATTCGACGACGTGATAAAGTTTAATTGTCATCACCAACCTTTTCTCACATAAAATATAGATTACTTGAAATTCTGAAACATAGGGTGTTTTCTTTAACTATATACAAAAGATTCGTCCAAAACAGTAAAGGCTGAAACACACACTAGGCAGTCGCTTTAGTCGCGCGTCTAAAACTATCGCTATGCGTGGTTGCTCAATGGAGTGGCCCTTCTGGTTGTAGGGACCTTACGATGCGACAACGGCAACTGCGACGGCACCGGAGTTTGATCCCTTTTTTTAACTGAGCATGCGCACGCACCATCTGTACGTTGTTTACTCGTTTTGAAAAGACGGAACCGACGTGAAAACAACAACTTTGGCGTCGCTTCAGTACGGCAGAGAAAAAAATCAAAAATTTTGCAAAAATCATTCGATTGTCAAATGGCGAGGTGAGTTTTGTTATCTTTGGCTTAATATATGTAAATAAACGGAGACTGAAAACTTACTTTTGGTTATGGTTGACTCAGCCTTTATGCTTAAATGGCTACTTATGGCTTAAAATGCTTACATATTTTTCTGAATATCTCTTTGTAGCACTACTGTTGCTTCACGTGCATCTATGAAATGGTCCTCAAGCCATGATATAGCTTTATCACGAGAAATCTTGCTATTTAGACCATGGATTCACAGAAGAGGATCAACTGAAAGAGGCCAAATTTGGGAAAACATTGCTAAATCGCTCAATGCTTTGGAAATGCCAAAATTCCATGTATCTCAGAGATCTGTTCGCGATCGATATCAACTGCTCGAAAAGAAATACAAAAGAAAACAATCAGAAGAAGAAAGAGCCAGTGGTATTTCACCCGAAGAGAGTGAACTTGACGAGGCTATGGAGGACATCATAGCTCAGTTTGAGGAAGCTGATCATTTAAATGAACAACTCACGTTCGAGAAAAAACAGAGAGCTCAGGCAGAAGTTGAAAAGGCTGTAGAAATGCGTCGCTGCTCAATGGAAACGTTCAAAGAAACGAAAAAGAGGAATGGCGAGGAAGAAAATAACGAGCCATCTGCTAAAAAGAAGAAAAGGACCAGTGGATCGGATGTCATGCGATACCTGCGAGAAAAAGGCGAAATTGATATAAAAATGAAAGCTGATGAAGTCGAGCTGAGAAGAACGGAAAGTGAACGACATTACGAACTTATGCAGGAAGAACTACGCATTAGAAGGCTTGAAGCTGAACGCCAAAAAGAGCAGAATGAGCAACAAGTTATGCAGTTAACTAATTCCCAAATGATGCAACAACAACAGATGAAACAGCTATTTGAAGTGACTCAAGGTATGATGTTACAGCAGCAGCAGCAAAGTGCTTCTTTTGTAGCGATATTTGAAAAGTTTGCAACAAAATTCAACTAAAAACCGTAACAATAATTGTGTTTTATTTGATTTTTTGTTTGCATATCATTGTTCTGTTGAAAAACAGTGTTTATAAGACATTTAATATTTCTAAACATAAACATAAATAAGAATAATGAAGGATTAGGACTAATTTCTTGGTCTAACTTACATTGTTATTTGTATTGTTTGTATTAATTATTGTTGTTTTTAGTTATTGTTTTGGTCTATTCATTCTGTACTCTGTTAAAACATGTCAAACGTTCATGTAAACATTGCAGCACAATACAGCATTTATAATACCTCATTTCATTCATTGTCAAAATAATATTCATCTAAAGCAGGTGGATCAAGCTGAAAATAAGTGGAGGTTGTTGACTGATATAGGCAAGTGCGTGCATTATGAATAAAGGCAGAACCAACATACATTTTCCCCACTGCACTCAAGTGAACTTTGAGATTTTTCTTAAAGTCTACAAATTTAAAATAGTTAACAACATCACCAAACACCCACTCTACTGCCACCCTGACAGAGCTCATAGATTTGTTCCATGCAAGTTGGTCTGCTGTTAGCCCAGCCCCTTTGTATGGAGCTTGAAGATGTGGTCTAAGAGGGTAAGCTGGATCCCCATACACACAAAGTATATCTCCTTCAGGATTCATTGAGTATTGCTGCATTTGATTCAAGATACCAGACATTGCCAGCATGGCACTGTCATGTCGTTTTCCTTCGACTGGGCCATACAAATTAGCAATTAGTCCATTAGGGGCTGCTATAGACTGAAACTTTATGGCGTGTACTCGTTTATGACCGTTGTAAAGTACACGTTGATTTTTTCCTGGTCTAGTCACAGGTCTGACTGTACCATCTATGAACCCCCAGCAGTTTGCCAATGGAGCACCTTGGCTGTGTACTGCATCAGCAAATATTTGTAAATTGGAGGGAGAAAGCCAGGGTTGATTTAAAGAAGACAAAAATGTCCCCATCGCTCATATGTGAAGTTGATAACTTCGTTTGTTATCATGCATAGCTGTGGAATGGGTCTTCCAAATGTTGGCACCAGATCTGCAAAGCGGCAAGGATAAGCAAACCTCATCAAAATATACAAAGCGCCTCAATGCCGTCGACTTGAACACCATTATAACAAGTTACCTCTAGAGGTAGCTGCATTACGTCGCGTAGGTGGTATATATCGTTGCGATAAAATCGAAAATTGTTTTTGCACTCATCGTCAGAAAACTTGTGAATGGAAAACTTGTCGTACTTTCTGTAACACATATTCGGGTTTTTTGGTTTATATATTTCGTATAGCAACATGCAGTCATCTACACCAAGAAAACCATCACCATGAGAAAGTAACAGAGCGTCTCTGATGCACGGCATCATGGAAAATATATAAATATGGAAGCTAGCTGTTTAGCGAAAAACTTTTTATCAACATAAAGATTTCCCGCGCTTTTTACGAACGTCGCCTTATCGTAAGGACAAATTAGGGAGTTTTAGCAGAGCCTACGAGTACGACTACGAGTACGATTTACGTCATTTTGGCGCGAAAACATTGTTGCGACAACAAAAACACGTAGCCGTCATCAATCTGAGTACGATGTTTTGTAAAAAATTCGTAGTCGCGACTACGATGTCTTTTTAAGCAAAGAAAGTAGGTATATGTCTTCATTCTGTAAGAAATTAGTTTACAGTACTATTTTCGAGCATCAGGCTTTAATTTAGAACCCTTTTGAGCGCAGATGTTCATTAAAAGGAAAATATGACCTGCAAAACTTTCATGTATTTCGTACGCAAAGTGAAAGGTAAACAAACAATAAAATAGTACAAATATATCGTACATAAAACTTAAAATAGTGAAGATTTTTTAGTCTAAAGAGTCCTATATTCTTGTAAAACCAGTATTATCGATTCTTTGATATCATTATTGAAAAATAGAGCCGTAGCTGCTTCGCAAGCGTCGGTGTTTTACACAATAAAAAGGCTCGTTCTGTTGTTTACAACTAAAGCAAAATTTTGACCAAGCGACAACGACAACAAACTTCCTCGTGCCATTCTCTTACACGGTCAAATTTCGTACTCGTAGTCGTAGCAGTGAACTCCATATATATATATATCTGGAATGATAACGACAATACATTTTATAGATAAAAAGTTGAAGCCAAAGTCCTAGTCTCTTGCGCGGTTTGTACGTCAGTTCCAGTCCTTCAAAGTCGAATTATTCACGCGGTTGTACGGCAGGTATCATTCCCCTGAGTGCCAAACATACACGGCCAATATAAATTTGAATACAAATTGCAAAAGCATAAACATATAAACAACATCACGACAAACAACACACGAGGCCAACTCTTCGCAAAAGGTTATTTTTTACAGCTGAAACTTTACTACAGTGAGTTCGTTGTAACTTACAACTTGTAACGAGGAAAAGCCAACTGAAAATTACACTCTATTCCAAAAAGACAATACAATAAAAAAATATGACGAGAAAATATTCAAGCAAAAATTTTTCTTACATCGGAAGGTAAATTTTCAAACGGTGTCAGACAGTGTTTGTCTTTTTTTGTCATTTCAGTGGATTTAAAGATCTGTTTTTCCGAAGAAAAAAGAAACTTGAATATCCAGTTTCATAAAACTATTGAGTCTATAACTCGCATTTTACTTTTACAGAGCGATTGTATTTTCATCGATTTTGATAGTGCTTGAAATACTAAATGGTTGTCATCTCGGTATCAATAATTGAATATCCTTAAAGACTTTGCATGTTTGTAAATGTAGATCGTCCAGGTTGGTATAGTCCTGAGAAGGACTGTTTTTGTTGTTGTTGACTGACGTTTCGACAATCTTAGCGGCATTCATCTTCAGAGTCAAAAAATGACTCTAAGTAGTCATCGCTAAGATTGTCCTTCTCTCTTGTCCAACAAAAACAGTCCTTCTCAGGACTATACCAACTACATCTCATTTACAAACTCTAACGATTTCTCGAGTTCAAACCATTTACCGTAAAGACTTTGATATGTTTTAAAGGAAAACCGCAGCGTAAGAGCAGATCGACCAGTTCACCTCACGCTTCTCGATTTATCACTTTGATTCACTTTCGTGAACCTTTTCATTCCAAAAATTTCGTTATTTTAACGCTCTGATCAAGATCGAACTCTACCATTACCAAGGGACAAATGATTTAAAAAATAAAATGAACGCGAGACTAGAGAGCCTGACGTGTAATGACGAATGATGACGACAAATATTTTTTTGGCTTCAATTTTTGGCTTCGGTTATCATTCCAGTTATTCAAATGTCGAGTTCACTGTTGTCGCATCGTAAGGTTAGGTCAGTGAACTCGACATTTGAATAACTGGAATGATAACCAAACCAAAACATCATCATCATCACGTCAGGCTCTAGTCTCTCGCGTATTTATTTTAATTTTTTTAAATCATTGTCCCTTAATAATGGTAGAATTCAGATCTTGATCAAACGTAATAACGAATTTTGGAAAGAACCCGAAAGTAAATCAAAGCTGAAAATGTGAACAATCTGCTGCTACTGCGATTTCTATCAAGCATATCAAACATGTCAAACATTGGCCGTGTATGTTTGGCACTCAGGGGAATGAAACTGACGTACAAACCGCATATCAAAGTCTTTAAGGATATTCAATTACTGATATCGAGATGACAACCATTTAGTATTTTAAGCACTATCAAAATCGATGAAAGATACAATCGCTCTGTAAAAAGTAAAATGCAGTTATAGACTCAACATTTTTATGAACCTGGATATTCAAGTTTCTTTTTCTTCGGAAAAACAGATCTTTAAATCCATTGAAACGACAAAAAGACAAACACTGTCTGACACCGTTTGAAAATTTACCTTCCGACGAAAGAAAAATTTATGCTTGAATATTTTCTCGTCATATTTTCTTATTGTATTGCCTTTTTAGCATAAAGTGTAATTTCAGTTGCCTTTTCCTCGTTACAAGTTGTAAGTTACAACGAACTCACTGTAGTAAAGTTTTAGCTGTAAAAAATAACCTTTTGCGAAGAGTTGGCCTAGTGTGTTGTTTGTCGTGATGTTGTTTATATGTTTATGCTTTTGCAGTTTGTATTCAAATTTATATTGGCCGTGTATGTTTGGCACTCAGGGGAATGAAACTGACGTACAAACCGGGTGAATATTCGACTTTGAAGGACTGGAACTGACGTACAAACCGCGCGAGAGACTAGGACTTTGGCTTCAATTTTATATCTATAAAATGTATTTTAGTTATCATTCCAGATATATATATATGGAGTTCACTGGGTTAGGTGTATCTATTCTGTGACTACGAGAACGAATACGAAATTTGACCGTGTAAGGGAATGGCACGAGGAAGGTTGTTGTCGTTGTCGCTTCGTCAAAATTTTGCTTTAGTTGTAAACAACAGTACGAGCCTTTTTATAAATAGTCCTATATTCTCGCAAAACCAGTATTACCGAGTCATTGATATCATTATTGACAAATAGAGCCGTAGCTGCTTCGCAAACGTCGGTGTTTTTCACAATAAAAAGGCTCGTTCTGTTGTTTATAGCTAAAACTAAATTTTGACGAAGCGACAACGACAACAAACTTCCTCGTGCGATTCTCTTACACGGTCAAATTTCGTACTCGTTCTCGTAGTCGTACTCTTGCTAAAACTCCCTATTGTCATGACGACGCCGGTCAGCTTTCAAACGAATGCTTTTAGTAAAATAACTCATTTAAGTAGTACTGAAACATATAATCTTGACCCACCACAACTAGACCTGAGTATGATGAAATTTTTTTCCAGGAAAAATGGGACAGTATGACAAGGAAATGGAAAGATAACAAAGCTCTGGTGCAAGCTGTACGATTATTTCTCGTTGACGAGGTATCTAGCTGTGACTAACTTTATAATAATGGTAGCTACTAAACATGGTGTCCCAGTACATGTACATCAAACAAATAACGTGCAATCTTTTTTATATAAAAAAATAACCAGGTGCATTTACTGAACGACGAGTCACGTGGACCAACAATGGAAGCAGTAATAAGCAGAATGAAAACGGTCAAGACTACAGAAAGTCGAATCTGTCATCGAAAAGGAACAAATATAAGATTCCTGGCCGTATCAGCCACCATACCTAATGCTAATGACGTGAGTAACACCGTGGTTTGAGCAGGGGCGAAATTATAACGTTAATTAAAGGAGTGTATATTGATATATTGAAAGTAATTGAAAGAAAATTAGCTTTCTAAAGCAATCAGCAGGGCATAACTAATTATATAAATACACACCCCTCCCCAATTAGCGTTTTAGTTTCTTATCTGGGTTGAGAGCTTGACTAAAGACATTATGTTGACTACAGTATGTTATTCCTTTCAGATAGGAAAATGGCTTGGAACAGACGATGATCCGGCAGCAACATACAGGTATTGCAACTTCATAAGAGTATTAGATAAAAATTGTAATTCGAAGATTTATTAATTTCATCCAAACACTCAACTAGAAAAATGTACGGCTCTTACTTTAATTACAGGTTGATAAACACGCTAGAGAAGAGTGCTTCATCCTATATTTAGCACAGTTTGCCTATTTTATATGCGCAATATAAGAATTGAACATCAAATTTCAAAGTACTATCGACAAAGAAGCTCCAAAAAATTTCATCCATACATACAAACTCTAACGTTTTGAAACAAGATTCCTTTTGATAAGCACTTGGAATATATAGGATAGCTTATAGCTTGTTTTAACATCACACGAGTTATGAAGTTCATAACTCGCTGTATATCTAAGGGAACTAAAGCTAAGGTAGCAATGTGGACTAAAGTGGACTAAAGGTAGCAATGTAGCTACCTTTCAAAACAATGTAGCTACCAATTAAGTTTCTATTTCTGAGCTTTTCTTGTGAAAAAAAAAACCGACTCGCGTTATAAAATAATGAAAATAATTAGTGAACTAATCATCAAACATCTCATTCATTTCTAGTAAGGACGAGAGCTATCGGCCAGTAAAACTACGCAAAGTTGTAATAGGCTATCCGTGGAACAACAACATCACCAACTTTCGATTTGATCTTTCATTAAATTACAAACTGAACAACATCATACAGACATACTCCAAAAACAAGCCAACATTAGTGGTATGTGTGAATTATCCACTTATACATTTCATAGTGAAACGACGAAATGAAAATGTCTTGATTATTCTTCGAATCACTCGTGATATATGTAGAAAAAGGAACACTTTACGGTGGTTTAAGGTTATCTGCAACATAAAGTGCGCTTGCATGCAATGTTTTCTATTCATTACATAAATTCTGATCGCGTTCAGACGCGCACCAAATTTTACTCAGTTTGTGATTGTTGGGTTTTTTTATGGAAGTCTGGCTTCATTTTCTTAAGAATTTTTCAACCAACAGAATTATCCTCATGGTATTATATATTTTACGTAAGGCACTATAATAATTTTATAGAAAGAGTTTAACAAATTTAACAATTCAAAACATGTATTCGGTTTCGGTATTTATCATGCATTCACTTTCAAAAAAATTCTGTCAGGCGCAAAAGAAAAGAATGTACGAATTAACGTTCTCATTATGCCCCTGACTGGTAGTCATATTGACCTAAATACTTTTGCTTCTATATTCACGTGTTATTTACCCTGTGCTGCTCTATGATTGGAGATCCGCCATTTTCGGTTGCCTTAAATGGCCAACAGGGCGCGAAAAGCGTTACCCTAAACTCATTCGATAAAACAAGATTTCCGATGGGTGGCTTAGGAAAAGAGATCAACCGAATATTTACTTTTAGGCATTACAAACTTTTTTTGAATCCATACAACTTTTGCGTATTTGCAAGAGAAACAATTAAGGCCACGTCAAAAATTAAATGATTTCCGCGAAGGATTTCTATAAAATAAGATGCCGCTGTCACAGTGATATGGGTATCCCCGTGTTTTGGGTATCCCCGTACTTAAATCACTAGTGTTTTGGGCATCCCCCGTGAGGATACCCAAAACACTAAGACCATGGCATATGGCCGAAATAAATTAAGACCATGTAGCTTGAAACGAAAATTGGTATTTCTAAAAAGGACATGTATGGAAGTAATGACCAGACATTATAAGGTGAGATGAGCAGCTATTGCTAGCTAAAATATTATGTCTTTATTGGTATTTCATGGCATCTTGTTTGAATTACGTATGAAATGCTTCATAGATACCGTTGACATATAAATTTGTTGTTGTGATTTCCATTTTTTTTCATTCTGTATTGCGAAGTACATTGAACGTATACTTTTGAATAGACTTGTAATTTAACAGTTTTAGATTGTCTTGAGTTCATTCAAACATAAAATGATTTATTAAAAACTGGGTAGTGTCAAAAACTGGGGTGTAGATAAAAAGCGGGCGCGGACGACGGACGCGGACGGCGGACGCAGACGGCGGACCCAGACGACGGACGCGGACGGCGGACGCAGATGTAAGACGAACGTCTGTTTGTTGTGGGCGGGAATTGCAAATGATTTATTGTAGGAGTTTGACAGTAATTTAAACGAGCTTTAACTTTCAGGATATATTTTTTGACCTCATTATTTAAAGCAATTAAACATGCATGTTTCAATTTCAGTCAGTCATATAGAGTGTAACGCAATGAAACCTCATTGTATTTTTTTCGTGTTTTGTCAATGGCATTTCACTCATGTTGGCCTTACGTGGGTGAGCCTGTTCATATTTACTGCACTATAATGATTTCCGTCAACTTGTCATTTGGCAAGCAGTACGTATATTACAGTTTTCAACTTTAACTTCCTTTTGAAAGCTGAGGTTAGAAGCAGTTGCAAGTTAGTCAGTGCGTCAGTTACAGTCATGTTTGCTGTAGCTATGTGACAACTTTTGATGAATATTAGCCAAACGCATTCAAAAAGCGTTATGAAAAATATATCCAAAAAATATATCCTGAAAGTTAAAGCTCGTTTAAATTACTGTCAAACTCCTACAATAAATCATTTGCAATTCCCGCCCACAACAAACAGACGTTCGTCTTAAAATTGGAAAAGCAAGGCTCACCCACGTAGGGCAAACATGAGTGAAATGCCATTGACAAAACACGAAAAAAATACAATGAGGTTTCATTGCGTTACACTCTATATGACTGACTGAAATTGAAATATGCATGTTTAATTGCTTTAAATAATGAGGTCAAAAAATATATCCTGAAAGTTAAAGCTCGTTTAAATTACTGTCAAACTCCTACAATAAATCATTTGCAATTCCCGCCCACAACAAACAGACGTTCGTCTTACATCTGCGTCCGCCGTCCGCGCCCGCTTTTTATCTACACCCTCAAAAACTGTCAACAATTACGCACATTTGTAACAATATCTTTTCTTGTGATATAATCAGACTTTTTTACCCCTCGAAGAATACAACATAACAAATGTTAAAACAAATTGCAATATAGTTAAAAGTACTAATAATTCAGAAGAAGAATTACTTTCATTATCAGTCACATAACACACACTTAACCTGTTTTTACTTCTTTTGACCACAATGTGGATTACATTTCCATTTTATTTCTGCTTTTTTAAAAAATAGTTCTGGGACATCAAGGCAGTGTTTATGAAACCAGCTCTGACAACTGACACATTCAACCATGTCATCTTCCTCCCTGACATTTGGAAGGTGACATCTACAGTAAATTGGTATAAGAACCTTGTGTGATGTTTGTTCAGGGCTTGACATTCTTGGTACAGATTGAGACATATGCATTTTGCCTTTAGTAAAACAATTCCACATGTGACTTCGGATATTCCTCCTTTTGAAAGTTATCTTGCTGGGATCCTGTCCATAACACAATGATGTAGCAAAAGCAATGGCAAATATACCACAGTCATATCCATTTGTCTGTTGGGTGATTGGCGCAATTGAGATTTCGATTACATTTTCTGACTGAAGGTATAGCAGACTAGCAATTTGCTTTTTAACTGTGTGTTACTAATTTTTAACAGTGAGGTCTGTCTCACATTTCTCAGCTTCAAAGGGAAATCTTGGATTTCTTCCAAACATTAAATAGAATGGACTGTATTTAGTGGTAGCAGACTGATTTGTATTAATTGCAAAGAGTGCTCCTTCTATATATTCATCCCATATGTCGGCTTTACTATCCATAACTTTCTTGAGAGTTCTTAATAGAAAAAATGACAGAGGAAATTGGTCTATAAGAATACAAGTTAAGTATACATGTTAATTTAAAAATACTTTTTAATCGTCTCATTAGTTCTTTCATCTTGGCCATTTGATTGAGGGTGGTATGCTGAAGTAATGTGATGATGGATTTTAAAAACTGTGAATAATTCCTCATTCACCTAAAACATATATTTTTAAGTAAACAAGCTAACCAATGTCATTCTCAATAATTAAAAAGAGTTTGTTATTGTAAGAAGTAACAGAATTTTGGTAAATCAAATTTACTGTTGATTTTTCAGGAAATAAGTCCTAAATGTAAGCCGTTTATGGCCCTTTTAGAGTGTTAATCATACTCACCAGACAGATCCATGAAAGAAATAAGAGTGCTAGTCAATTATTGAAAATATATTAGCTAATAACTATTGTATTTCATTACCTGGTTCACAAACTCTCGTCCTTGGTCTGTAATAATGTGGGCAGGAGAACCATGTCTGCAGAAAGTGGAATAGAGACCTTTGACCACACTGGTAGCTGTTTTATCTGGAATTGGAATTGCCTCGACATATTTTGTGAAATAGTCTGTTTGTGTCAATAGGAATTTGTTTCCCTTTTTTGATTTTGTATGTGCATCAATGAGATCAATACCAATCAGGTACCATACTCGAGGAACCACTTTGACTGAGTGAAGAACATCACACGTACTTTTTTCTGCTGCATTACGCTGACATCTATCATATTGTTTTATCTAGGAAAACATCAAAGATTTGTAAAATATGATTGTCATTTTAAAATTTTCATGTTATTACTGTTGCACTTGTTAATATATTTTCATTACATTTATAACATTCTTCAATTTGGTTATTTTGTAATAGATTTATAGTTTACCATTTCAACTGTGTTTTTGTAACAATCTGGCCAATAATATCTATCTCGTACCTTCTTGAAGTTATTGTCTCTTCCACTGTGGTCTGCGTAAGTTGCCGAATGGCATTCTTCGAAAACCCTTGACTTTTGATCTTCACATATAACTAAGCGTTTAACTGTGCCTTCTTTTGTCTTCTCCAAGTACAAAAACGAGTCTAATTTTTTATCGTATTCAAATTTTTTTGAAAATTTGCGCAAAACAAGTTTGTCTTGCTTGGTAAAACACTCGGGATACACGGAATGTTTAACATACTGAAGTAGATTTTTATGTTTTATTGGATCCATCACGAATTTTTGAAATACTGAAATTTGGTTTTGTTTCGCGCAAAATTGTGTTGTTCCCGCTAAGTCAGGGGAAATCCTTTAATCCACAGTAGGGAAACCCCTGAAACAAGCGTAGGAATGGGAACAAGTATAGGGAAACCCATATCACTAGTGATTTGTGAACCCTGAGTGGTCGGATGGGGATACCTAAAATACGGCAGCCATTTTTGCCGGGATGCCCAAAACACTAGTGATTTAAGTACGGGGATACCCAAAACACGGGGATACCCATATCACTGTGACACCGCCAGTGTTTTTATAACGCAGTAGAGTCGTCAATGTTTTTTGAAGTTATTTCAGAGTGACGAAGTTAAGCACGACTGTATATTACGTAAATCCATCTATAATATGTACATAAATTATATAAATGATCTATTGTGTTTTTGCCTGTTGTTCAACGTAGTTCACCACGCCCATAATTTGTAGAGGCAAAGTAGATAATTGCACCGTAGTGATAATTGTAACAAAAATATGTAAAATATAAAAATGGAGCGTTACTAAAAATGCTACAGAATGCTCAACATAACACATACTCTAAATTTCTACGCACTTATCTTCTTCATCAAACCGAATTACTGTGGTGTGCAGTTATTTGGGACGTGCTTTGGATAATTCGGACCTCTCTTTTCTTGTGAACCAAACCCTCGTGCTGGTCTAGAAACGGGGTTGCTGGATCGCAAATCTGATCTGTCCTTTGTGATAGCCTGTATCCCATCTGATCTATTGCGGTCTACCCGAGGCTCCAACCCGATAATTTTATTGATTGTTTTCATTCGACTGGGAAGCGGCCCGGCTAGTTTTGATCCCGCCTTCAAAAACGATTCCGTTGGTCGGAAAGCAGATTTTTTCCCCTGATAGAGAAACGGCTTTCCTTGTAACGAATTTTCATTTTCATTCCATTTTTGTTGTTTAAAGTTTTCAGAATTCATTTCACGCGACTTTTTTGATGTTTGAGTGGCTACAATAAAATAATCTTTCTCGCTTTTTTTACACTTTATTTACCCGAAATCGGGTTGCTGTCCATTATCCGTCGCAACGTCAATACTCGACTCGTGTTTAGCTTCTACATCAACCTTTTCTGGCTTTTGGAGTTTACACTCGATCTCGTGATTCTTTTTCCTGAATGAAGGTAAGACTAATTGTAACATTACTGATCGTATTACATACGTACACTGTAAAACATACGTTTGATCACACTGGGCTCATCTTGAGAGCATTGCTCTCCTTCTAAAAAGAAATGAAATAAAAATTGTAATATATTAAGACGATTAAGATGAAATTTAATGAATAAATAATGCCAGTATTAAGTTAAGAAATTGAAAAACACTATTAAGGTGTTCACTAAAAACATCACCCTCAATAAGCTTAGTCAACTTAAAATTTAATGATAAAACGTTTAATCAAATCGCACTACGTCGAACACAGTGAAACACTCTTTTAACAGACTGATCTGTGAATCCGTCTCAAATAGCTCAATACTATTTTTAATGACTGCGTTTATTATTGTTTACATATTCACCATTTTTTAAAAGGTAGTTGGATACACAGAGAGAATGCAAAATATTTCATCTTTCACGGACACATATATATCTAAAAATTATAGTATAAATATCAAACAGATACAAAGACACGCACGAAAGTCAATGAAAAAACATTTAGATAACCCTAAGGTGACTTAGCCTATGTTATAGACGATATTACGTAAGGAATATTGAAGAAAATCTCGCCCTCGCTTACGTCATGATTCACATCTGTGCGAGGTTTTGCATGAATTAACTGCGTCACACAAAATTTATTCACTTTGTAATGACAACATGGGTAACACAAGGACCGTGAAAGTGAATGAAATAAAGGATAAAGAAGTAATCAGGCTCGGTTGCTGATTTCCGCATGTTGAGATTTTACGCCTTCTCATCTCGCTGAAAAGAGTCGTGAAATCTGTTTGTACTGATTGTCTTGCCGCAGTTGTCAAAATATACGAAATATCAACGATGGGACCATTTTTGTATTGATTATACATACACATGCGTACTCAATCCTGTAGAACCAATACAAATAATTGTCCCATCCAGCGGGATGATAAGGTGTAGAACATTTTAATAAACAGAAATCATCAAGCAAAGCTAGTTCTTTCTTTCAGTTCTACTTCGTTCAACATGACAAACTCCTTGTGTTAGCCATTGCTGACGAAGCAAAAAAATTTATACACACGACAAGCATACGCTTATAGAGCATCACGGGATATTTAGTAAGAATAGTAATATTTTGACTAACCATTTAAGTTGGGTATTTCAAATATTTCATCAATGAACAACAACTCGCATTCTTCCGATATTGTTTCGTTTTTGTTTTCGCTTTGACGAGAGGAACAACAAAATACTATTCACAAACTTGATGTCACTTGCATCCCCAAATATTAAAAGTATAACCGCTTACTTCATTATTATCTTGGCGTGAAGTTTCTTACTTCCACGAGTTGTCGACTCGCTCTAAAACACAATAACGTAACAAAATAATTAATCTCCTTCTAAGGAGCTGTTCATTTGAGCACGGTAGCCGGGATTCAACGAAGCGTTAAATCATTTTGGCAAATGGACACGATTAAAAACTTCACAACAGAAAACTTATTTGAGCAATTTCTCTACGCTCTGACTTTTCAAATTCACAAAACCTTTCATATGAAAACAAACAATTTAGGCTGGTTTGAAAATTACGACTAAAATGACTTATGACGCTTAAGAAAGGATGTATGTTTTACGCTTGAAGTTTTTACTCCTTTCAATTACTCAAAATCATTTCACGCCTCGCTATTTCCCGGTTAGCGGGTTCATGTGAACAGCGTCATAAGTCATGTTCGTCGTAATTTTCAAATGTGGAGTATATAAGCTTTGTGATTTTTTTGCATGGTTTCAGTTCTTGAGACACGTTTGAGCGATAAATAAACAAATGGTGAATGGACAAAGTACCACATTCACTCTTAAACGTTTCACTTCAGTAAAGTGGTGCAAAGTAATTAAGACCTTTCTTTGCGTTGAAGATCTGGTTTGGGCAATGTTGTAGACAGAGGCGTAACTAAAACGTTATATGGGGGGGGTGCATATTCGTATATTCCGTTGTGACCTATTGATTTCTTTTGGAAGTGAATTGAATTGGATGATCCTGCCATGATCATGTATGGTCCTACAAGTCCTACAAGATTGTAATTATGGCGAATCGAAAACCTGAATAATATTTGTACGTCAGGTCAGACTAACAAAGACCTAAAAATTGGGTTTTTTTCTTCAATAATCTTAATAGATAATATGAATTTATACGAAAGGATCGTGAAGATGAAAATTTTGCACCTGCAAGCAAAATGGTTGCCACAAAGTGAGTTGAATATAAGAAATATCGTTATTTAAAGCGCTTCATCTTCATTTCAAATGTTTTTAATGCCATGCTTTGTGCGCTCCATTTTTTAACTCATGACTGCTTGTAGAAGCCATTCAAAGGCATATTACTCCCCGTTGTTTCAGGTGATAAGTTCTGTTGGTTTTTTAGTGTTAGATTAAGGTAAGGATGCTAATGTACACATGCTACCTGGTACTAACATTTGAGTTGTTTAGTAGGATTTATACTATAAATCAAATTTTTAAAAGTTTCTACTTTCTTTCTGATACATCCTGTTGTATTTATCTTTCTAAACAAAATGATGCGAGCAGAAACAACAACAATAACAAAAACAGAACTGTGCAATACGCTATTAAAGTCCTACGACAGTTATGCACGTAGAGTAAAAACGAATTGACTGAACGATCACGATGAATAACAACAAGTAGTAAAAAACTCACTTTTCTCATGACTTTTACATCATAGCAGAAAACCCCTTTCCTTTGGATTGTCGGTGTTATAGTTTGCCATTACAATCTTTCCAACCGTAATCTAAAAAAGACGCCTTACGTACATCATCTATAAACGTGCATAAAGATTATCAAAAATGGTAGTTGGAAAGATTTTAGTGTTTACTTGATCCCATGACAGTAGAGCACTTGCTCTAGGTCGAATATCTTTTTCCATTAGTTTGACAGCTTCGTCATCTTCGTATCTACACAAAAACAAGAAAAAACGGTTAACCAAAAGTTTTTGACTCTTACCACACTGAGTTATCATTTTAAAGTTTTTCCACCTTTGTTTGAGCATTCCATCTAAAATAGATGAAAAATAGAAAAAACTTAGACAACATTTTTTGCTCTGTAAATTCAAAGATGATGGCTTTTGTTTTAATATTTCAAGTCATACCCATCGAAAAATTACCTACAAAAAATCAATTCTAGATTTTTTCCTCAACAACACTATAATTTCATTTGATTAAACTGTAAACACAGTACTGAGTACACTTAGTAGAACAGTATATAACATGCCTGCAAAATTATTTCACTTCTCAGAAGAAAACAATAAAATAATTCACAATTCCTGACACTGAGAACATTTTAATAAAAAATATCTATTGAAAACAAATGTTTACTAGTCTCAGTTAGCAGATAAAATCTGACATAGCATATGGTACAGTGACAGTACTTGATAGTAATAAAGTAAATGGTTTGAATCCTGGACTTTCGCAACATGTTTGTAGATGAAGATCGTCCAGGTTAGTAGAGTCCTGAGGACTGTTGGTATTGATGTTGACTGACGTTTCGAAAACTTTAGCAGTAGTCATCTTCAGCGTCAAAACTATACCATGCACGATATATTTTTTGGCTAAACAGTATAAAAGTTTGTGATGCATTACGTAACGTCACACTACAGCGTTCTTCATCGTTTGTTATCACAATGCATCACAGTACATATTAATAAATCCCAGACACTGATCTCAATGTATCACACTACATCACAATGCATCACAATGTATCACAATGCATCACACTACATCACAATGCATCACAATGCATCACAATGTATCACAATGCATCACACTACATCACAATGCATCACAATGTATCACAATGCATCACACTACATCACACTACATCACAATGCATCACAATGTATCACATGAGAATACAATATTGTGAATGATCACAGAACCACACATACCTACGTCAAAAGTTCAACGGACGTTTTGCTGGATTTTAACAGGAATATTTCAACATGAGTAAAGTTTAAACTATAAGAAAAAGGCAAAGTCGCTACCTACGTCAAAAGTTCAACGGACGTTTTGTTGGATTTTAACAGGAATATTTCAACATGAGTAAAGTTTAAAATATAAGAAAATAGCAAAGTCGCTTCCTACGTCAAAAGTTCAACGGACGTTTTGTTGGATTTTAACACGAATATTTCAACATGAGTAAAGTTTAAAATATAAGAAAATAGCAAAGTTGCTTCCTACGTCAAAAGTTCAACGGACGTTTTGCTGGATTTTAACACGAATATTTCAACATGAGTAAAGTTTAAACTATAAGAAAATAGCAAAGTCGCTTCCACGTCAAAAGTTCAACGGACGTTTTGCTGGATTTTAACACGAATATTTCAACATGAGTAAAGTTTAAAATATAAGAAAATAGCAAAGTCGCTTCCTACGTCAAAAGTTCAACAGACGTTTTGCTGGATTTTAAAACGAATATTTCAACATGAGTAAAGTTTAAAATATAAGAAAATAGCAAAGTCGCTTCCTACGTCAAAAGTTCAACAGACGTTTTGCTGGATTTTAAAACGAATATTTCAACAAGAGTAAAGTTTAAAATATAAGAAAATAGCAAAGTCGCTTCCTACGTCAAAAGTTCAACAGACGTTTTGCTGGATTTTAAAACGAATATTTCAACAAGAGTAAAGTTTAAAATATAAGAAAATAGCAAAGTCGCTTCCCACGTCAAAAGTTCAACAGACGTTTTGCTGGATTTTAAAACGAATATTTCAACAAGAGTAAAGTTTAAAATATAAGAAAATAGCAAAGTCGCTTCCTACGTCAAAAGTTCAACGGACGTTTTGCTGGATTTTAACACGAATATTTCAACATGAGTAAAGTTTAAAATATAAGAAAATAGCAAAGTCGCTTCCTACGTCAAAAGTTTAACAGACGTTTTGTTGGATTTTAACACGAATATTTCAACATGAGTAAATTTTAAAATATAAGAAAATACCAAAGTCGCTTCCTACGTCAAAAGTTCAACAGACGTTTTGCTGGATTTTAAAACGAATATTTCAACAAGAGTAAAGTTTAAAATATAAGAAAATAGCAAAGTCGCTTCCTACGTCAAAAGTTCAACGGACGTTTTGCTGGATTTTAAAACGAATATTTCAACATGAGTAAAGTTTAAAATATAAGAAAAAGCAAACTCGCTACCTACGTCAAAAGTTCAACGGATGTTTTGCTGGATTTTAACACGAATATTTCAACATGAGTAAAGTTTAAAATATAAGAAAATAGCAAAGTCGCTTCCTATATACGTCAAAAGTTTAACGGACGTTTTGCTGGATTTTAAAACGAATATTTCAACATGAGTAAAGTTTAAAATATAAGAAAAAGCAAAGTCGCTTCCTACGTCAAAAGTTCAACGGACGTTTTGCTGGATTTTAACACGAATATTTCAACATGAGTAAAGTTTAAACTATAAGAAAAAGGCAAAGTCGCTACCTACGTTAAAAGTTCAACGGACGTTTTGCTGTATTTTAAAACGAATATTTCAACATGAGTAAAGTTTAAAATATAAGAAAATAGCAAAGTCGCTTCCTACGTCAAAAGTTCAACGGACGTTTTGCTGGATTTTAAAACGAATATTTCCACATGAGTAAAGTTTAAAATATAAGAAAAAGCAAAGTCGCTACCTACGTCAAAAGTTCAACGGACGTTTTGCTGGATTTTAACACGAATATTTCAACATGAGTAAAGTTTAAAATATAAGAAAATAGCAAAGTCGCTTCCTACGTCAAAAGTTCAACGGACGTTTTGCTGGATTTTAACACGAATATTTCAACATGAGTAAAGTTTAAAATATAAGAAAAGCAAAGTCGCTTCCTACGTCAAAAGTTCAACGGACGTTTTGCTGGATTTTAACACGAATATTTCAACATGAGTAAAGTTTAAAATATAAGAAAAAGCAAAGTCGCTTCCTACGTCAAAAGTTCAACGGACGTTTTGCTGGATTTTAACACGAATATTTCAACATGAGTAAAGTTTAAACTATAAGAAAAAGGCAAAGTCGCTACCTACGTTAAAAGTTCAACGGACGTTTTGCTGGATTTTAAAACGAATATTTCAACAAGAGTAAAGTTTAAAATATAAGAAAATAGCAAAGTCGCTTCCTACGTCAAAAGTTCAAAGGACGTTTTGCTGGATTTTAACACGAATATTTCAACAAGAGTAAAGTTTAAAATATAAGAAAATAGCAAAGTCGCTTCCTACGTCAAAAGTTCAACGGACGTTTTGCTGGATTTTAAAACGAATATTTCAACATGAGTAAAGTTTAAAATATAAGAAAAAGCAAAGTCGCTACCTACGTCAAAAGTTCAACGGACGTTTTGCTGGATTTTAACACGAATATTTCAACATGAGTAAAGTTTAAAATATAAGAAAATAGCAAAGTCGCTTCCTACGTCAAAAGTTCAACGGACGTTTTGCTGGATTTTAAAACGAATATTTCAACATGAGTAAGGTTTAAAATATAAGAAAAAGCAAAGTCGCTACCTACGTCAAAAGTTCAACGGACGTTTTGCTGGATTTTAACACGAATATTTCAACATGAGTAAAGTTTAAAATATAAGAAACTAGCAAAGTCGCTTCCTACGTCAAAAGTTTAACGGACGTTTTGTTGGATTTTAACACGAATATTTCAACATGAGTAAAGTTTAAAATATAAGAAAATAGCAGGAAATCTACGTATAAAACATTTTAGGAAGTGGTTTACTAGTATGTTATAGACGTACGAGGTAAAGTGAAGACAAAACAATGATGTAACCAGGGTAAGAGGGTTTAATAGGGTATAATGACGATGTACATAGGAGACGAGTGTATAGTAAGGATATAATCGACTGTTTCAGGCTATCATATATAACCATCATAAAATTGCTTATCTGTCATTTAAAATTACATTGTGCGTACCTGTCAACATGGGCGAATATTGATTTTCGACAATCACCAAAATCCAAACCCCAAATCTTAATGTTCTTGTCAACGCCACCAGAAACGAGGAGAACGTTATCCTGTAAAAAATGAATCAAGGATGACAAAAATACGAATCCAAAGACAGAGAAAAGTTTCAAAAATAAAAAACAACGCCATTGAAAAGCGTTCACTAATGCAAAGTGGTCAAGTGATGGAACACAACACGCTCTACACTTTCACAACAGAGGATTGGTAAAAATTTACACGGTCATACGTAGTTGACATTATGTACGTCTTTTTCAAAGTTTCAAATCAGTTTTCATTACATTCTCATAATCATCGCTCATTTTATAATTCCTTAGTTTACGTCACAAGCCCAAACTTCCTCGTTTGGGTTTATAACAAAAATGAAGAAAAGCTTATCCAGCAAAATTGACATTCTTTTGAACTGTCGCATAAATTATTAATGTATAATATAAAATTGATTCACATTGTAATTTTATTTCGAAAATATCTAATTCGAAAAGCTATAGCGAAATGACCTATTTACAGCTTGATAATGTATCTTTTGTTTATACGTATTTTTCTTCTATTTTATGTGTTAAAGTTCTTTCAACCAAAAATAAAAAACGTATTATAAAACATGATATCAAAACAGAGTTGGAAGCCGTTCCTGTGAGCTTGAAAAAAACAGTATAATTTATGCGACAGCTAAAACGGATGTGACGTATACAAAATGTATGCGTCCATGACGTAAGCTAAGGATTCTTCTTGTAAACACAATACATGTTTGTATACGACAGTGAAACGTGGATACTTAGAAACACACGTCATATGAATAAAACGTACCGTTGATATATCCATGGTAACAACAGGTAATTTATGACCATAGAGGGATAGGAAGAACTAAATAACGACGCGGGAAAAGTAACCACATTTAAATAATGAATACAAAAGTTAATTAGGATAAATGAACAGGAAAATATTTATTCAGTTAAATTTTTGAGACTTCTGTAAGTCAAATTATAACGTTGATGGAAAGCATACATTAATCCAATGTTACGTAACTAGCTTAAAGTCAAAAATATCGCCTTCTTTTTACAAGAGTGAATTTTTTTAGTGAATTTTTTGTAGGAAAAGGAAATAGTTCTAACTCAAAGAGCATTTTTATCGTGATTCATAGAAAAAAAATGGGAGAATTTCGTACAAGGAGTCATCTTTAAAGTGATCTACAGCAACAAATGAAAATATTCTAACAACTGCTATCCAATATCATCAAATGCTATCCAATATCATCAACTGCTATCCAATACCAACAAATGCTATCCAATATCATCAACTACGTACAAAAATATTTAACAACTTACCTTCAATGTATCAGTGAAGAAAATTTTCATTGTAAAATCAAGCAAAGCCACGGCAATAAACTTTTGATTTGGACTGCAACGAAGGTTGGCACGTGATTAAATGAAAGATCATAAATACGTATTTTGTTTTCCATAATTTAATACCAAACCCATTTCTTAGAAAGCTGTGCGTAGCTATTGTCTAGGGTTTAAATAGTACAATGAAATACAATAAGCTATAGAATTATAAAGAACGAACACCCACTAATATCCACCAACAATCCTAATACTACCTCAATGTAACTACGCATTGTAACTAAACATCTTAAAAACGTTTATTTTCCCTTTGGTTTTCTGAATTTAAGTAGCATCCACTATTATCCCTCGTGCATCATGCAAGACAACGCAGAGAAATGACCAACAAACACCTCTTATGTACCTCTATTTCCCCTACACCATCCTCGCTAGATTGCGTTGCTGTTTTTCGTTTTCTCGTTTCTTCGCGTCTTTCTGTTCTATCATCTTTGTACTCAATTTTCCAAACTCTCAATTCACTATCTGCAGAACCAGTAATTAACCTTGTTTCATTCTTGACGACGACAAAGCCCCAAACCTTAAAAAAATGTACATTACAGTGACTTTATTACTGTTCCTAAATCCATGTTTCTAGCCAAGTATTCATCCTTATTCTTTTACGGAGAGTGAAAGGTAGACAACTCCTACATCCTATCATAACAACAAATTCATAAGTTCCATTCACCTCTGTTTTATGACCAACCAAGGTAAGAAAACAATGCTGTGAATCAAGATCCCAAAATTTCACGAAAGTGTCTTTGGAACTAGGAAAGACAAAACCATTAAATATAAACTAGCAAAGCCATTGAAGATGAAAATAAATCTTCTACATTTACTTAGTTATAAGAACATTTTGAAAATGAAGAAACCGACAACAAGTCACCATTCCTTTATGACCTTTAAGTCTGAAGAAAGAACAAATTTAAGAACATTGTGGTCATACATACATACACATCATTTATCTCTTTCTTAACAACATTGCTATATAATGAAGAACTCACTAACTTTGACATTTCTGTCATATGATACGTAGTTTCTAAGCTTTACAGCATACGTACAGCATGTATGTAGGTGGCAAGACCTCAGTTTAAATATTCCACTGTAAGTCAGTAAGTCATACCCTTACACTCAGTTCATAAGTAGTTAGAAAGTCATACCTGACTTTTATTTAGTAAGTCATACTCTCCACTCTCAGATTGTAAGTCATACTCCCCACTCTCAGTTTGTAATTCATACTCCCCACTTTAATTTAGTAAGTCATACTCCCCACATTTATTCAACATCTCATGATGCCACCTTCATATAAATACACTTATCATTTATTCTAATCAATATTTCATTGTAATATTTATATATAATCTACTCATAATTGTATAAATTGTATCACTGTATCATATTACTCTTATTTATATTCATCACATACATAATACTCTTTATTATACTGAAGATGGCATCATAAGATGTTGAAACATGTTTGTTTTAAAAAACTTGTCGTATAACATTAAATGATCATAATCGTACCTGAACATTCCTGAGTCATTAATTATATCCCAAACAATCACATCTGTATCCTATAGTAGTGGTAAAAAACAACACAAATGAACTGTTTACATTTTATAAACTACCATTCACAATTTATGGCGATTGATTTAAGTGTCACGAAAATCACAATTAAAGAATACCTTTGATCCAGACACCAATTTGACACCAGTATAATCATAGTTAAGAGCTGTAACTGCTGTCTTGTGACCACTAGAAGAAATTCAATGAAACAAAAGATGAAATAATTTTTTAATCTTTCATTCAAGATATGGCAAGAATAGAAAATGCCTAATGAAGATGTTTGCTTTTGCATCTTTGAAAACATTAGTGCTGATACACATCCATTCACCAGAATTAATAATTTTACACGAAAACACAAGTCTACCCTTCACTCCACAGTAATGCATTAGTGCGACATTGACTACATCACTGCTCGATACTATATTTTTAGGAACAACACTGGTTGTATTGACTATTCTTATAGTTTCAGAAGTTTCTGTGTAAATTTACATGGCATTCAAGGTTTATTTATCTCTTATTGATTTTATATACTGAAATTTGAAAACTTTCCATGTTCCTTTTGGTTGAGAGCTTATAAAAAATGTCTTCAAGTAGTAACTTGTTTACTGGCAAATTTTTTCAATTGAGTTTTGAACTGCTTTGTGATTGGAACACAGAAGTTGCAATGGCAACAAAAAGCTAAATAGGGCAAAATGCGCCATCAGCAACATCTGTACAAGTTGTAACCCTCTCAGGATACCTCTTATATCTTGTTGCGGGCTTTGTGGGTCTTGAAGTTGGAAAATTTTTGGTTGTTGTGCGTAGCACATATATTACAATAGCGTGCTGAGTTATATTAACTGTTTGTTTACCAAAGAATTTTTTGAAGTGAGTTTTGGACAGTTTTGTAATTGGAAGTAAATTAAGTACTGATGGTAAACAAATGGTTGAGCATAGACCAAATTGAAAAATATTTTCCATGACAAGAAATGTACCTAAATGTCACTGAGGATGTACCATTATTTATATTCCAAATTCTGATGACACCATCACCATACCTAAAATTTAAAAATAAACTGCAGGTGGAGGTGGATTCATGCAGGTGGAGGTGCATGCATGCAGGTTAAGCTTTACACTCTTTTCCCTGTAAGCAGTTGCAAATTTATTATATGCATTAAGATCAAAAGCTGTTCAGTTTTTAAAAGCAATGAAAATTATTTTATATTGGCAAATTTTATTACCTGTTGTCAAAGGGATATAATTTATCAAGTCTAACAAATATGTAGAAATTTAAATAGTTTGTGACTCGTGGGGAATGTACACCAATGATTTTCATTTTTGTTAACATTACATACTGTACAGGTTGACTGACATTTTTTTCCTGGATATCAAAATCTTTCAGAATACAAGGGGAAGGGGAAGATCTGGCTTTTATAAGTTAGGAGGCCCAGGATCTTACTTTTATAAGCAGGGGGGTTGAGCCCCTTCCCCTGCCTGACCTTGTGTTTCTTACAACCATACCTTTTACTGTTGAAAGTGTTGATTAGCCACAATGAAGTAAATATTCGGCATCATTTACCAGACATAATGAAATGTTATATTATTTAATTAGATAAGTTGTTTTACTCACCCAACAGCAAGATGTTCAGAGTTAGGACTGAGGCAGAGACATGTCACTTCGCTCTTGTTACCTTGTAAGACATTCACCTAGACATTTAGATAAGAATATCATAAAAACAATTTTTGAATAGTGGAAAATCTAACATTGATGAAAGGTTTCAACAATTCTCTTCTAATACTTTTTCGCCAAGTCTAGCGTCCCAAATATATACATTTTCTACTGCGGGAACAATCGCGCGGCAAATTTCACGTCTTTTCTCGCCACTTTGAACAAGACACACATTAGCTCTAAACTTCCCACTCATTGAGCTCTATAAGACCTGGAGGGGCAAAGGGGCCTGGGCCTCGTGGTCAAAAACATGGCGGATTTTGGTGGTCAAAGTCAGCGGAGAGACGCGGGCTCATGAAATGAAATTTTTGTCGCCCACCCTGATTTGACCACCACGATTGCGAGTATAGAAAATATCAAAACTGTTTATTTTCCTAACATAAACACTTTTTTAAAACTTTATTTATTAAACTGCCAACTTTTGTGGTTTGCGGATGCTGAAATAACGACAGAAAAGGGAACATTTCTTGACTCCGGTAAGTAGCACAGTATTAGTTTTACTATTTTGTTTTTAACACGATACTTGAAGCTTGTTTCTACTACTAAGTTTTAATTTAAAGTTATTTTGGTCCAGTCTTGTTTGTTCTTCAGTTAATCGCTCGCCAGACGTGGCGAAGCTGTCAATTTATATCCTGAAAGAGTAACACACAACACTTACTTTTTTCAATGAAATCATTGGCTTCAATACCAAACTTTTTATCATACACATATTGCTAATATGTGTATGCAACTGGGATATGGTATATCTGACAAGTACAAAAATGTTGTTTGGCCTGTTTTAATAATTTCATTTTAAAAATTGCATGTTTAGATTATTTATTCCGGAAAATAAATGTTTGCGTCTGTTTTTAAATTTTACTCAATCATAGGTAGCTATACTGTGTAGAGAGATGATAGTCAAATAAATTAAAATACATTTCAGGGTAGTCACGTGCCTTATAGAAACTCGAAATTAACTCATTTGTTGCAAAACTCTCTTGGTGGTAACAGTAAAAGGTTGGTATTACTGAATATATGTGTATCAGATTTTCATCAATGTACAAACGTCATTGTAGATGACATGAAGTATTAACATATATGTTAGTTGTGATAGTGTATCTAAATAATACATTCATATTTCAGTTTGATGTTCGTGAATGTTTCTCCTCGCGAGGACTCTTTCCAGGAAACCCTATGTTCACTTCGATTTGCCACTCAGGTATGATTCAGTATATGTCATAGCATGATTTGAGTGCAATTCGGGGAAAACATGCTGCAGTGAGTTTTCAAAGACTATCAAAATTGCGAGTCTGAAGGGCGGAGTGTTGCCCAAATTGCACGAGAATCCATGCTATTACTTATTAATAATAAACATAAAAAATTTCTCAATCCTGCCGCAAGTTGTAAATATCGACCAACTCATTATTTTTGAATTCCGTCAAATATTACTTTTCACAACACCATAGCTTCCGCACGCAGCTAGAACAAGGTATCTACTTTTAACAGTGTTCATGTTTTCATACAGAAATAATTTGAAAACGGTGAACTGTAAACTCGTTAAGCCAAAGAAAATCAACTTGAAACTTAGCCAGCCATTGTAGTTGCTTTGTTTACAATAACTTAAACTTTCCCTTAAATATTGTATTATGATTGGCTCTTACGTAGATCACTTCTTTGTTTGACTAACCAATTAGGAGCACAGTTTTCAAAAATAAATCGCACTGCTCATAACCAATTGAGAATTTTTTTCATGTATATTATTCTAAATACAACTTTACACCATATGACCGACCTTACACCATGTGACAAACTTTACACCATATGACCAACCTTACACCATGTGACTAACCTTACACCATATGACCAACCTTACACCATGTGACCATCCTTACACCATGTGACCAACCTTACACCATGTGACCAACCTTATACCATATGACCAACCTTACACCATATGACCAACCTTACACCATATGACCAACTTTACACCATATGACCATCCTTACACCATATGACCAACCTTACACCATGTGACCAACCTTACACCATATGACCAACCTTACACCATGTGACCAAGCTTACACCATATGACCAACCTTACACCATGTGACCAATAATAAGACTTCTTCACTCTTACGTTCATGTAGTATTGCAATTTGCTTTTCAGCTTGACGTTGATATTTTATTTTTAATTTCATCAACCTTTCGTTTCATTCTTCAATATGTAGCTTTGTTTGTTTTATTTTAAGGTAAACAATTGTAATATTGGTACTGCTCAAAAAGTGAAGAAGTGATTTCTCAAGGCTAACTTTGTAGATAAATAAAAAAAAATTTGCGCGGATTTGCGTTGCAGTTTTATGGATGTATATCATTAGAATGATAATATAAGAATTTGAGAACTACTTCTTCATAGGAATAATAGCGTTATAAAGTATTACATGATAATTCAATGTGCACGAGACAATGTCTCAGTTCATACAACGCTACATTCTGGGTCTCATATAAACTTATATTGCTGGCGGTGAAAAATTGATATGAGTAGTTAAGCACCTTTTGTTATAACATCAGACTAGCACGCTAGTAGCAAAGATTAAAACAGTTTGAAACAGGGGCGTAACTAAACTTGAAGTAATGGGGGGGTGTGGAGAAAATTTGCCTTGCAAAAGGGCGTTGCCCACAAAAACAAGGACATGCATTACAATTTTTTCAGTAAACACTATTTCTGAGGACAACGTTTCAGTGACAGTTTTTTTGCAGTGATTAACATTTTCAGCCAATATGTTTAACTCAGCTACGCAAGTTTCTCATGACAGGTGAGATTTCTCTCTCTCTTCTTGTTCGTTAACAGATTCTTCTTCATCAACCTAAAAAAGACCAAAATATAATTACTTTAGAAATAACATTTTAAAAAATTAATTTAATTATTTCAATGTCATACTCAGATATACAAACCACATCCATAATTTCCTCTTCCTCTGAATCAACTTCATTTATCTTGTTATCTATTTCAAATATTTCCTGGCATACATTGTGTATTTTTAATGCCATTTCAAGGTTTTCCAGCAAGGTAGCATTTTTAAACAGTATTTAACGTTAGAAAACGATACATTGCCTGAAGATTGCTTTGGCTTGAAACCCAGACTCCCCGAGTAGCAACATTTTAAAAAATGTAATTATAATTTATTAAATTATATATACATATATATATAAAATAGACAATAGTTGTAAAGAAAAATTGAGCCGAAATGATGTAGGTGAAAATATTCTAAAGTTTTAAAAGGAAACGTACATACAGCTATATCAATCGTTTGTTAAGAAACTCCTCTACGAAGAGCGTCCTTTCTCAACATCTTCCTCTACCAATATGCAATTATCACACTAATCTTTGAACTTCTATGAAACTTATATACAGGTTTTCCCTGATGCTTTTACGGAACGTGAGTTGAAAAGTATTCGTTTACATTGCCCTTCTGAACAATGTGAATGGTTTGGCTCCTACGAAGAATTGGAAGTGAGTTGAATTGAGAAATTTATCAAAAAAGTTTGGCATTTTTACTTATTAAGTTTCTTTTTTCAGGGTCATTCTCAAGTTTGTGAGCATGCGCTCATCAGCTGTGTTCACAAGCAGTGTAACATTCAGTTACCTCGCTCTCTCCTTAGTGAACATTTGAAGAATGAATGGGAATATCGCAATGTGAAATGTGAATATTGTGGTAAAGATGTCCCGTATGCTTCACTTAAGGTATGCGGAATATTCTCAGGCGGATTAAAGGAAAATAGAATGGAGATATAGCCAAAAGTGCTAATAGGTATTCATTACGATGTATTTATACCCGTTGGGTCATATTTTTGGACTTTTTGTACAAAAATACAGGAATAAATCAAATGAGCGCTTTTCTCTTGTTTCAATATTTATAAAATTGTATGACTTTAAACGTCATTATATTTTTGTCTATCATTTGTTACCAACCATCTTTCTATATTTCAAGACATTATACCGGATTTTACTTTCTAAGTTTTTGCTTACTTCATTTAACATGTAGGATCACATGGAAAATGTGTGTGAATTTTATCCTGTGGTTTGTAAATATTGTAATTTCAAATTACAATATTTATTAATTACAATTACAATATTAATTACAATATTTATACACTTACAATTACAATTACAATTACAATTACAATTACAATATTAATATTAATTACAATATTTATATTTTTGAAAATTTCTTTCAGTTTATGTTTCCATCTACCAATCTCTTTTTATCTATAACCAAATACAATTACAATTACAATTACAATTACAATTACAATTAAAATTACAATATTAATTACAATATTAATATTAATTACAATATTTACATTTTTGAAATTTCTTTCAGTTTATGTTTCCATCTACCAATCTCTTTTTATCTATAACCAAATTTATGACCTAAAATTGGTGTTTTTTAATGGCAAAAATGTGTGGCCACTAAATAGAAAAATGTTAAAAGAGATTTAAATCATTTTGACAATGCTATTGGCTGATAGAACATACAGGCGTGTATAGAATTTTACGTCTGTTGTGGGAAGGGTTTGAAATTTCAGATGCATGGTATCTCATTCACAATTTACAGTTTCCTATTTCAATGCAATTAGGAGAGAAACTTCCTCCATCTGTAAATTGTAATATTAGAATGGTTCAATAAGTCAACGGTAGGGATGAAAAATTTATATTTTATAACACAGTGTAAGTAAGTCTTAGAAGTAATGTGTAAGCATCTTTGTGAAGTAGTATCAGGCAGTAAATTTCCATTTTAGAGTGAATTGCGTAGAAACGAATTCTAGGAAACTTTGGACATTGTCTTCCTAGTAATGGTTCATTCATTTTGTATTTGGAAATTGAGATGGGTCACGTGATTATAATCCTAGCACAAAGGTCTGTAACTTACGAGCGGGAAGATTAAAATAATTATTACAGGGACGGCGCAACGAAATTGAGCCTGGGGGAGGGTCCGTATACGACTTATATTTACTAAAGTTACTGGGTCTTACTTTGCCTCAAGTTAAGCTAAAATAAATAAATGCTAACAACAGATCTTAGAAGACTTTTTCATGATCGTTCCAAGATCTTACTATGATCCTACAAACTTCTTGCTAAAATCATGCATAAACTTTCCATCATGCATGATCTTTCAAGACTTTGCGCATGTTATTGTTGTATGGCAAGAACTTTTTGAAATGTCGTTCATGTCGTTTTTTTGAAATGTGGTTCTTGTCGTCTCTATTAAATTTCAATATACTGGAAGGGGATTGAGGTGAAATTATTGGTCGTATATCTACCATCAACAACCCACAAAAACCGGAGATGAACGAATCCAAACATAAAGGAAGACATAAAGTTAAACACAAAAGTATACATGAAGGTAGACAGAAAGGTAAACATAAAGGTTAATATAAAGGTAGCGGGGAGAAAGTGGGGGTCTCCCCAGCCCTCCTTAGGCGCCATACCTGTATTGCTGTTATTACCAGCACAGTTGAATGTTGCTTCGTAGCTATTAGAGTTTGCTTAGACCTTTAGAAAACAGCGAAGATGAAACATAACTTTTTATTATTTTCCTAAATACAAGGAGCCCATCAATTTTAGAATTACCAGTGATCTGAATCCCTACTCACGGAGCCCCCTAGTAGCCTGATTGCTTGAATGTCCGTAGCTCTGACCATCTTGAGCCACTGACTTTGTTCATACAGTTACGCCACTATTCTGTGTTTATGCCGCTGGTAATGGTAATGATTGACAGGGTACTGGAAACAACATATCAAATTTCGGGACGTGTTTTGCATTAGTTACTAGGCCTCAATCGAAATCAGCCCATCCCTTTTTCTCCTCATCATTATTGTAGGTTGTGGCTTGGTTAGTTGTCCTCAACCTTGTTCGAGTAAAATCGGGAAACCACAACAGTGTAGGTTACAAGAAATCAAACTGTGTCAAAGACTTTCAATGAAAAACAAGTCCACATCATCGTAAGAAGCGATGGGCTCGTTTTGAAAGCAACAGATGAGGTAAATTCATCAAAATGTATCGAGGACAAGGTAAGAAATATTGCCAAGGCAGATGTTAATTCGAAGGAATGTTAGAAAACGACAATGCTTGACGATAACTGCTTATAGACCCGGAGCTATATTAGGATAATCGGTTCATTGTGTTCATGAACTGTGTATTTCATGCAGTATATTTTGAAAGAAAATGATATTCGATTGTAGTTGCTTTTAGTGTAGTTAAGTAGCACATATGTAACACAAAAATCTATACAATATTTGTAATTTTGGTGTTTCACTAGTTTTGAAAGTGGCAAGCAAATTAGGGAAAGTAGGCGGCATGTGTGTGACAACATTTACACTGTAATTCTATTGTTATTCTCAGCTTTAGCCATAAACAATAATTAAGACCTTACAATTATTTATTGTGCCTAAAGATAACTTTATCCAAAAGCAAATGCTTTTAAATGTTTTCACTATTCTTTTCTGAGATACAAAAGCAAATGTGTATGACACACAAAAATGTTTCCTAGGGCCTTCTTGACCAGTGCCACACTTAGTGAACACTGATAAGGCAAAGTAGTGAAAAATACATTAAATGGTAAATAATAGACATATTAGCATACATAATAACACATGCAGGAAGCATAAAAGTGTTACTGTGCATGCACAGTTTCTGAGAATTGCCCATTACCGTAATATTGAAAGCATTTTGCAAAAATTGCCAGTTGCCAGCCTTTTATGGAACTCCTGAGCATTTCCCAAGGCTGTCGTAATTTGTCATGTGTTTTTAAAGTTGTACTTGAAAGCCCACTGTATTATAGTATCATATTATTTATACTTAAAGACTGTTTAGTACAGCCACATACTGCACTTAGTTGGCTATAAATTTGTTATAAGAGATTGATCATGAAATCATTGGTTTCCACATTTATTTTTCGTACTCATGCATAGTGATTGGCTGGCACAGTGGGCAGCTCTATAAAATATCTTGATTGTGGTCCAATACTGTTATTTTTTTTGCAATAAATTTGTTTGCAAATTGAAATTAAAATTTGTACAATTGATTTAAAAGCCATTTAAATTGTTCAAAGAGCTTTCTCAAAGGGTCCTTACTGAAAAATTCCTTGGCCTTCATCCTAAAGTGGCTTTTGAGACCTAAGATTTTTTTTTAAACAAGTGGTAGATAACATATCAATGTTTTTTTTTAATATTAATTCGAACTTATGGAATTGATTTGAACAAAATTGAAGTCTATCTGTTTATGTGCACAGCAAATTTTTCATGTTCTTCATAAAATTTGTTATTTTCATGTTGTTCAGAGTGTAATGTTTGAAAACAGAAAAAGCTGATTTAGTCTAAGAAGGAAACGCACATATAAATTATAAATTGCTGGAAAAAAGCTTGTGGATGAATTCGACTTTAGCAACCTGTTTGTTTGGCGATGACCAAATCTTATGTGGCAAATTTGAAATGAAATTTTATTTGTATAAGATTAACATACCACACCAACTAAACGGTTATCTTGAACAACCTCCCTTGCTTCACAAATTTAGCTTAGAATGTTATTAACATGTATATAACATTGACGTTTAGTAGGAGTAGTCTAATTCAAACACTTTTAAAGTAGTTTCAAGTAAATTGGATGTAGAGTGAATCATTTCCATACCAGCAAGGACACTATTCGAACAAAGTTTGAATGGCAATTAAACAAGGTAACAATATTACCTAGACAATCACAAAGGATTTAATTAAGTGAACACTTTCTGAATAATCCACAAGAAAATGAAGAATAAATATTCGTTTAACTTATGCATACAATATTAAATTAGAAATTTTTTTTTAATGATCCATTTCCTTCATAGCCCTCATTAACAATAATCAAGCGATATAGAAACAAGAACTTGTAAAATTTTGTGTCAATTTGCTACATGGACTGATTTTCATAATTATTTTTATTGGGTTCATATAAGTTGATGTGGGGTGAGTTGGTAGTGGTGTGAGACAAAGTATGGTTTAGATTTTAGAAATGTCAAACCATGTACTGAGGTATAACAGAGAGTTGAAAAGAAACTATCCCAGTACATTTCATGTAGACAAAAATTTCACTAACAAAGATCACACTCGCAACAACTGGCCATATTGCAACCACAAATGAATATATTTTAGTACTATCTTATTTAGTACTTATTACATTGCTGCATTATCATCCAAATATTTTCATGTTTGATTAACAGCTACAGCCATTGTGGATTTATTAGCAGTTATCTTTATTCAAGTTATTTCTTCATTGACTTTTCCAGGTTGAAAGAAAAATACATTGAAGCAAAAGAACCAGTAAAGCAAAACAAACGTCTACTCTAGAATGTGAACTTCAGTCGCCATTTTGACCATATCAACGACTCATTATTGATGATAATCACTAAGTTCTTTCAAAACGAAGAAACAAGCAAACACGTTAATTATGAAGAGTCGCGAAGACAAAATAGAATAAATAATTGGTGAGTAGTTAGTAGAAATAGTCTAACTATTGGTAAGTATTGGTAAGTATTGGTAACTATTGGTAACTATTGGTAACTATTGGTAAGTATTGGTAACTATTGGTAAGTATTGGTAAGTATTAAGTATATTATTGTATTGGTAACTATTGGTAACTATTGGTAACTATTAGTAATAGTAACTATTGGTAACTATTGGTAACTATTGGTAACTATTGGTAACTACTGGTAACTATTGGTAACTATTGGTAACTATTGGTAACTATTGGTAAGTAGAAGTAGAAATAGTTAGTAGAAATAGTAGTAATAGTGTTTGAGGCATGATGATCATCTAATATAGTTTGTATCTCCGCTTGGTCTTTTTATGTAATAAATGTTTTGGTAATCATCAAGAATGTATTACATACGAAAGCTCTATTAATTGATTTACCCAAGAAATTAATTTGTGGTATGTGCCTATTGTTTTGCAGAAAAATGGTTGATATCATCGTCATATCAATGGTTGAGAACGGTAGCAGCTTTCCAAAATGAAATGGCAGATCTTTCTGGGATGTCATTATTTAGAGATGTTTGGTACCCCTGGCTATATTATTAACCGTCGTTACGTGGAGTGCCATTGCCATGATGCATAAGAATTTATCTACGTCATATTTTCTTTAAATTGTTTTGTTCTCAAGACCTTTTTGAGATTAGATGATGAATAATTGCATTTGTGCATCATTCGACAAAACTGGTTGTATGCCATTGATGCGGGCGGAAGAAGTGACAACTGAAAAACGAGCAATTTAACTGATGTTAAAAGATCTTTAGCATTTTGTATGAACGTGTGTTAATCCCCATACATATTCATGCAAGGTATTACTGCTAATTTTAAACTTTCCAGTGGCTTTTTATTTTCTAATTGTATTATTCCTGTTTTGTATTTCATAGGGTTAGTATCTGATCCTGCTCAATAGTCTATTCCATTAGCTACGTACGTCGAAGTTGCGCGGAACAACAAACATAGAAACAACTATTTACTGATGATGTTTTATCATACGATTTTCAGTTAATGGGAATAACACAGCCCACTTTATTGTGGTAGGCTTATTTCTTTAAATGATGAATATGATAGAACGGCAAGTAATATCAGTTGTGTGAGAAGCATAAAGAAAATAATGGACTGCGATTTATTGCGTTCGATAGATCAGTTGAAGAAGGTTTGTCAGATGCCCACAACATACATTTTTCTCTCTTCATTCATTTATTTGGTCATGCGGAGAGTTTATGAGATGCAAATGGAGGGGAGACGGAAACGAGGACGCCCAAAGCATCGGTGGAAGGATACCATCAGGAGAGACATGCAGCTATGTGGTGTCAAAGAAGAGGATACCCAGGACAGAGCAGCCTGGAGAAGTCTCATAGAACTGGGTCTCCGGCAAAGACCCGCTACCCGAGCAGGAGAAAGCGGAGAAAGGTGACCAAAGGTGACCATGCTCGCTGGCTGGCAGGGAAGGTAGGATTCGAAGTTAGATGCACCTGTTATGTATCTTCCCTTTCTAAGGTTTTTACAAAGCGGGTCAATTTATTCTTTCTTTCGCCATTTGTTGTTATCGTCGTGTATTTAGTATTGCCGTAAATACACAACAAAGATTGCCGAAGTTAGCGAGAATTAACTTTGCCGTTTTTCCGGTTTATGGGTGATTGTTCGTAGCTTAAGGGAAGAGACCGAAATCGAATTTGATAAAAAAGAAACGTTTATAACCGTAGAGCTCTAACGTTGGTGATTCATTTTCACGATCCAAGCTGTACATTTAAATAATAATAGTTCGTCTCGTGTTTATACTTAGACGTATAATCTGTTAGACGGATCATTCCTCCATGCAGATGATCCGTCTTTAGTATGAAAATTGACCTATACTAAAAGTTAACAAAGACATGGTCCTGATTTTGCAATCGTGACTTTTGCTCATTAACGATTTTCACTAAATCTGACATCATTGATAGTTATTCTTCAAGGCAATATCTATATCATTATTGGAGTTCCTACATTCTGTATTATTGGTAAATAGCACAACAACTACATGCATCTTAGCATTTATCACAAGTTCTTGAACTTTTTATAAGAGCTTTAAACTTTCCTGATCAACCTCTGCTCTAGTTCATTCGCATCAAGGTGTATCAATTCAAAATATTGCTATTTGGGTACAACTACTTTTTCCAAAAAGACATCAATCACTGCAGTTCAGAATGAAAGAAAATCTTGTCTTGCACAAAGGTGATTATCCTGACATTAATTACGACAAAATTATACCAAATAAGATAGAAAGTATATACAATATGCATAAATTGCGACAGCAACTGCAATGCCCAAAAATTGTTGGTATGTTACAGTCCACAAAAGTCAGATCGATCATGTTAAGCTCTATGTTTTTTTTGTAAAAAATTATCTTGATTGCACTATACTTTGTGTTGCAGTTTTTTCTCCTTTGAGCGTTAACACAAAGCAGTTATGCGTCCACCGATTCGTTATTGGAACTGTATGCCATCCAATTTGTATGCGCAGTCGACACACAATATTGTTTAGTAAATTGCCTAAACGACTTAGCGTTGCCTGGGGCAAAGTGCGACACTTTTTCACATTTTTGGATATATCTCGGTTGGGAAAAACTTGTTTAACTCAAAGATTGGCACAATAAATCTCAAGGCCCTTCTGATATAAATAATGGATGAAAAAACGTTCAAATATAATAAGTATCGTTTCAGTATTCCATAATATCTTACAAGTCAAAGTGTCTCACTTTCCCCATTACCTGGGTCAAAGTGCGACACTTAGCTAGGGACCTTTTTTAATAGGTAATAGGGCACCGGAGGAGAAAAATTTGAGAAAACATCTCGAAAAATATATAAACTTCATTTGTACAAACAAATCTAAGATAAAAAGATTAATTAATCTATAGAAAGCTTAAGCTAAAATGTAAGTGTTCAAAATGTAAATGTTTAAAAGTCAAAAACAACTAATCTAATCACACAAGAAACAAATTTCGTCTGATGTGCACTCCTCTTGAACCCAAGCAGTGCAATTCGTACAAACAATCCAATCAGTTTCACTTTCTTTCCAATTCCCACTGCAGACAGGGCAGATCCAGTCTGATCTATCATTCTCACATTCAGTCAGAACAGGTCTTGCAATATTCTTTTCCTTTGGTTTTCTTTTATTCTTTACCTTTGTGTTCTTTGCCTTGCCTTTTCTTGCCTTCTCTCATGGACCGTTTTCTGCACATTGGACACAGAAAATTAGCTTCTGCGACATTCTTTTGAATTCACGTTCTACACATTTCATGATTACAAGGTAAAACGACAGGTTCTATCAGTAGCATCAAGCAAATACCACATTCATAATCCGATCCTGAATAGGGGAAAGGTGCTTTCTTGTCAGCACTTGTCATTGTCAGTGTCTCACTTTGTAGTTTTCTTTTATATGGGAAGCTTGTTATAATTTCAGATACCTCGCCACGGCGACTTCTTTTGAAACAAAGTTTAGGCGTTGCCAAAATTGGACTGGCGCCAAAATCAGCACCAAGTGGAGCAGGCTATGTAGCAGGTGCCAAACTTTGTGTTGGAGGTGTTGTTGCTCTTGTGGTAACACTTTCATTCAAGTAAAGACATTCATCATGGCTTTCATTATCTCTAGCTTCTGGCACGTTCACCTCAATTTCTTCCACACTGTTTGCAACCTCTCTACTTGTAGCAGAGGAAGTGGTAACCAACAAACATGGATCCTCCATATATTCGTGCTCTGGTACTACATCTGGATTGAATGGAACAATTCCACTTGTGCGAAAACCAGAGACAGCATTTTCCATGGTAGCAGATTTGACATAAGCTTCATTGAAAAGCTCTCCCAAATTCTCGGTTTGGATTCTTCGGCCAGGGCTGATTTCTCATCCACTTCTGACAAGCATTATTATAATGTGTTTTTAGTGGCTTGAAAAAAGATCTATCCAGAGGTTGCAGCTTGTGAGTTGTATGGGGGGCCAATGACAAAAGAAACAATCCATTATCTCTGGCAAGATCAATTAATTGAAGACTTTTTGTATGGGTCTTGTGCCCATCAAAAATCATCAGAGCAGGGTTTTCTTTTGTGCAATTGGTATACTTAATGAAATGCCTTGTATATTGCAGAAATAGCTCGGTGTTGATCCAACCATTATCAGAGACTCCTTGCAAAGTTCCAACTGGTGCTTGATCAGTGAGAGAATCTTTCTTATTTTCCCTTTTAAAGATCATCATGGGTGGAATGTAGTGGAATGGGTGGAATGCCGCACAAAGAACAGTTGTGGTAATTCCCTTTTCACCACTAGTTACTGAGGAAACACAATGTTTTCCTTTTTTTGCGACCACCTTCACCGGTTTGTGAACACTGGTAATTCCACTCTCATCACAGTTATAAAGTGGGGTTGAAAATTGTGCTCAGTTAGAAGTTTCTCAAGATTACTGAAATATGTCCTCACAGCAGTCCTGTTCAGCCCATATACTCGATTTAAAGCAACACCTTGTGGTTTCCATAAAGACAGGTCTGGATTTCTTTTTAAAAACCCTCGGACAAAATCTTCCCCGCAAAGTTTCTTTTCTTTTGAGAAAGGATTTGGAATCTTATTTTTGTCACAGAATTCATAAACTATTACCCTAAGGTCCATAATAGTTAGTCCGAAAAATGCATTATCTATCCATATCTGTAATGTATTTGGCCAGCTGCTTCTCCTGGTCTTTGGACAAAACAGTGCGGAATCTTCCAAGCTTATTGTGGCACATGGTATCAATGTTATCATCAGTACTCTGTTTATCCAACTTCTTCAATCTTTTATTCAATGTGTCCTTTGGAAAACGAAAAGTCCATGCTTTCTCCGTTTGTAAATTTCTGCGATGTTTCACTTTTCTTACATGACACAGATGACAGAGAAGCTGCTGACTGACTCTTAAGCTGCAGCTTAGTTTAACGGCTCAGATATTTAATAATCATTAGCAAATGTCGCACTTTGCCCCAGGCTACGCTATCAAGCGCAGCAAAATCATTCAACTTAAATTCCTGATAAGGCTAAATTACCTGAAGAAGTATCGTCGCATGATCGAAAATTGGTTTGTGTGGAGCCAAAAACACATTTAGAAGTACAAGCGTTTTTGTTTTTGTAGTACATTTGGTTGTGATGTTTAACAATAGATCATTCTTTCCATGTATTTTTTTGAAAGTTTTTGTTGTTTCAATGTTTTTATGGGGGACTGTTTTGATGTTTACCACAGGTCTTCGATGTCCAGCATATGAAACGATCCAAGTTAATATTGCTGGACTTTTAGTTTCTTTTTTTGGTAGGGATATCAATATCATCTTTGCATCTAAAATATTTCAATTTCAACTTGAATCAATGTGTGTGATACCTACAAAAATAGGTTTTTTAGTATGAAGTCCGCAAATTTTGTTGTAACTATACAAAGTTTCTCAAAAAAATGTTTCTAAACATTGCAAATAAAATTAGTTTCAAGAATGCTTAGTTTAGAACCTTGGCCAGGGTGGTCCAGGAGATTGTGAAAAGGGGAGCCGAACTCTTTGAACTTGTTTAAAAACTAAAACTTTCCTGTCATTTTTTATTATCATTCAATTTTTTTGTTTTTTTTCCAGCAAAAGGGGGGTTTGCGGCCGTTTCGCCCCCCCCCCCCTAAATCCGCCCCTGTTGGCGTTTCAAAAAATGCTAAACTGAAATTCACTTCGAGAAGTGCTTATCAAAGCAGTTTGTTTCTTGACGAATAGCCTTAGACGTCAATAAACCTTAATTTCGTATTTGCACTTACATAGCGTATACATAATAAGGACATTTGGCACGCCACAATCATACATTCGTCATTTACGCGTCGCATTCTTTTTTTTTACTATGCAGTATACAACTTAAAAATTACGAAATCACTCATGATTTACTTTCTTTGTTTCGGTTATGTTGTAATTTTGGATTCTTCTAACACATATGCGAAGCTCATGTGTTCGGAAGAATAAATTCCTTTGTTTGCGATATTTTCTAGCGCAAAATTCCACCTAAATAATAAGGCAACGAGCAGTAAAATGCAACGGTATTCAATAAATATTTACGTAGTACAATTTGCATCATTTGATGAATAAGTCCAGTTTTCGGCAAGTTTGCATGAATGAACATTCATTTCGTATTTGCACTTTCGTAACGATTACATGAAAGTCGACAAATTATTAATGTCTTACATGACTTTCTCATATTGTTCTAAAGCACTCCACAACTAATGCTTTCTTCAAGGACAGTAATAGTGCACTTTATTTCTCGTAAAATGTTTCTTAACGAGGCAGATGTGTGCGCAACTTCAAATTTTACTGTCATATGTTTAAGACGAATTCACCAACACGTAGTGTATGAGTGTAGTTAGACAAGAAGTTGATAGCAGGTTGCTAAACAAACAGCACTAACCAAGTACTTGGCAAATACGGCAATGCGGCGAATTAAATACCAATATTCTTACATTCTATATAAACTCGAGCTTTCAAAATCTTCAAAACATTTGTCAACATTGCCAGCATTAATGAAAAGCGTCATAGTTAAAACAAATTTTTTGGATTTCGGAATATTCTATTTCCCCTTACTTTACTCTTGCTACACAATTCATGATACAGTTTGCACAAAAATAGCGCATGCGCATTTAGATATTTTTTCAAATAATAGAGCTGCTGAGGATAAAACGGGGTAGATACATTGTTATAAATGTCTTAACTAATGTGAGTTGAAGTTGGTGCTAAAATCTTTTTTAAGAATCGCTGAAAAACAAATAATAAATTTCTAAAAAATCATTAAACATAAAATGAGTGTTATTACTAGACACCACCCAGAAGGTTTTCATTATGACTGACTGACTGACTCGTGTGAATTTTCGCCACTTACAATAATACTGCAAAGTTCCTATGAAAACATTACACTAAAAGTAAGGCGCTATGATGTATTTATGATGTATTCTTAAATACGCACTCTATCAGTATTGATTTGCAGTTGATCGCTGGAAGTGATAAATTAAAGAAAAACTTTGCCAATGCAAAAGGACAAAATTCTATTTGAATTATTATTTAAAATGTAGGGAAGGTTTATTAAGCTTTCGTTAAAAAGTTCAACGATCCACAGCGTGTTTTATTACTTGTTTGCGAATGTGTGGCGAATAGTGTGCATTTCATGGTGCATGTTTGAATATTGTTATGCCACAACTAAATACGAATTTGAAGATGTCAAATATGGCCTTTTTGTGGACGTTGCAATTTTAACGGCTTTAAGCATGATAAACTCTTTCCACTTTCATGTATCAATTTTTGTTGGCGTCCTCATATTGACAAAGAAAATTAAAAATACGGGCAACTGCCCTCTCCATTCTTATTTTCAACGATGTATTCTTTATGATGCAATTCAAAAATACTATGTAAAAATTATTATTGCAGGATTTTGCCTCCAAGTTAAAATACAACTGCAAGCAAACATTTTGCAATAAATTAGAAGAAGTATAATCCGGTGACCCAAAAAAAAAGTATTTTAGACATAATATTACCACAGTTCGGCTAAATGAACACCATTAGAGCAATTTCATAATTGAATGCTGGCATGCAACTATAAATTCGAATATGTATATGACAAATTCGAGACTCTAATTTGATTTGGTGATCTATATATCTTACATTTCCAACATATGTATTAATCTAGTAAAATATACATTTACATAAAAAATACGCCTTTCATACCTACACCACTGAGAACAAGAGTACAAAGGAACATCACGTAGCTGACCAATTGCTGCTTGAAAAAAAAATTAAATTTTCAAGAAACAAATACCCAGGGAAAGCTAACACTAAAGCGTGTAAATTAAGCTACCACAACTATAGGAAGTTTTTAGTTCTGCACGTATAAACGTCCGTGCTTACGAGCAAACAGCGCAGAAACTCTTGGAACAATTGCACAGCATTATACACACAAAAACTCACCATTTTGAAGATATTTTTGTAAAAATGATTCACACACGTGCTGCTACGTCAAGAACAAGAGAGAATGAAGTTCAACGGACGTTTTTCTGGATTTTAAAACGAATATTTCAACATGAGTAAAGTTTAAACTATAAGAAAATAGCAAAGTCGCTACCTACGTCAAAAGTTCAACGGACGTTTTGCTGGATTTTAAAACCACTATTTCAACATGAGCAAAGTTTAAACTATAAGAAAATAGGAAAGTCGCTTCCTACGTCAAAAGTTTAACGTACGTTTTGCTGGATTTTAAAACGAATATTTCAACATGAGTAAAGTTTAAACTATAAGAAAAGAGCAAAGTCGCTTCCTACGTCAAAAGTTTAACGTACGTTTTGCTGGATTTTAACACGAATATTTCAACATGAGTAAAGTTTAAACTATAAGAAAATAGCAAAGTCGCTAACTACGTCAAAAGTTTAACGTACGTTTTGCTGGATTTTAACACGAATATTTCAACATGAGTAAAGTTTAAACTATAAGAAAATAGCAAGTCGCTTCACCTACGTCAAAATTTTAACGTACGTTTTGCTGGATTTTAACACGAATATTTCAACATGAGTAAAGTTTAAACTATAAGAAAAAGCAAAGTCGCTACCTACGTCAAAGAGTTTAACGTACGTTTTGCTGGATTTTAAAACGAATATTTCAACATGAGTAAAGTTTAAACTATAAGAAAAAAGCAAAGTCGCTACCTACGTCAAAAGTTTAACGTACGTTTTGCTGGATTTTAACACGAATATTTCAACATGAGTAAAGTTTAAACTATAAGAAAATAGCAAAGTCGCTTTCTACGTCAAAAGTTCAACGGACTTTTTGCTGGATTTTAACACGAATATTTCAACATGAGTAAAGTTTAAACTATAAGAAAATAGCATAGTCGCTACCTACGTCAAAAGTTTAACGTACGTTTTGCTGGATTTTAAAACGAATATTTCAACATGAGTAAAGTTTAAACTATAAGAAAATAGCAAAGTCGCTAATTACGTCAAAAGTTTAACGTACGTTTTGCTGGATTTTAACACGAATATTTCAACATGAGTAAAGTTTAAACTATAAGAAAATATAATCGCTACCTACGTCAAAATTTTAACGTACGTTTTGCTGGATTTTAACACGAATATTTCAACATGAGTAAAGTTTAAACTATAAGAAAATAGCAAAGTCGCTACCTACGTCAAAAGTTTAACGTACGTTTTGCTGGATTTTAAAACGAATATTTCAACATGAGTAAAGTTTAAACTATAAGAAAATAGCAAAGTCGCTAACTACGTCAAAAGTTTAACGTACGTTTTGCTGGATTTTAACACGAATATTTCAACATGAGTAAAGTTTAAACTATAAGAAAATAGCAAAGTCGCTACCTACGTCAAAAGTTTAACGTACGTTTTGCTGGATTTTAACACGAATATTTCAACATGATAAAGTTTAAACTATAAAATAGCAAAGTCGCTACCTACGTCAAAATTTTAACGTACGTTTTGCTGGATTTTAACACAGATATTTCAACATGAGTAAAGTTTAAACTATAAAGAAAATAGCAAAGTCGCTTTCTACGTCAAAAGTTCAACGGCGGACTTTGGATTTTAACACGAATATTTCAACATGAGTAAAGTTTAAACTATAAGAAAATAGCAAAGTCGCTACCTACGTCAAAAGTTTAACGTACGTTTTGCTGGATTTTAACACGAATATTTCAACATGAGTAAAGTTTAAATTATAAGAAAATAGCAAAGTCGCTTCCTACGTCAAAAGTTCAACGGACGTTTTGCTGGATTTTAACACGAATATTTCAACATGAGTAAAGTTTAAACTATAAGAAAATAGCAAAGTCGCTACCTACGTCAAAAGTTTAACGTACGTTTGCTGATTTTAACGAATATTTCAACATGAGTAAAGTTTAAATTATAAGAAAATAGCAAAGTCGCTTCCCCGTCAAAGTTCAACGGACGTTTTGCTGGATTTTAACACGAATATTTCAACATGAAAAAGTTTTAACTATAAGAAAGAGCAAAGTCATACCAAGTAAAAGTTTAACGGACGTTTTGCTGGATTTTAACACGAATATTTCAACATGAGAAAAGTTTAAACTATAAGAAAATAGCAAAGTCGCTACCTACGTCAAAAAGTTCAACGGACGTTTTGCTGGATTTTAACAGAATATTTCAACATGAGAAAAGTTTAACTATATAAGAAAATAACAAAGTCGCTACATACGTCAAAAGTTTAACGGACGTTTTGCTGGATTTTAACACGAATATTTCAACATGAGTAAAGTTTAAACTATAAGAAAAAAGCAAAGTCCTTCACCTACGTCAAAAGTTTAACGGACGTTTTGCTGGATTTTAACACGAATATTTCAACATGAGTAAAGTTTAAACTATAAGAAAAAGCAAAGTCCCTACGTCAAAGTTTAACGTACGTTTTGCTGGATTTTAAAACGATATTTCAACATGAGTAAAGTTTAAACTATAAGAAAAGCAAAGTCCTTTACCTACGTCAAAAGTTTAACGTACGTTTTGCTGGATTTTAACACGAATATTTCAACATGAGTAAAGTTTAAAACTATAGAAAAAAGCAAAGTCGCTTCCTACGTCAAAAGTTTAACGTACGTTTTGCTGGATTTTAACACGAATATTTCAACATGAGTAAAGTTTAAACTATAAGAAAAAGCAAAGTCGCTACCTACGTCAAAAGTTTAACGTACGTTTTGCTGGATTTTAACACGAATATTTCAACATGAGTAAAGTTTAAACTATAAGAAAATAGCAAAGTCGCTACCTACGTCAAAAGTTTAACGTACGTTTTGCTGGATTTTAACACGAATATTTCAACATGAGTAAAGTTTAAACTATAAGAAAATAGCAAAGTCGCTTTCTACGTCAAAAGTTTAACGTACGTTTTGCTGGATTTTAACACGAATATTTCAACATGAGTAAAGTTTGCACTATAAGAAAATAGCAAAGTCGCTTTCTACGTCAAAAGTTCAACGGACGTTTTGCTGGATTTTAACACGAATATTTCAACATGAGTAAAGTTTTAACTATAAGAAAAGAGCAAAGTCGCTACCTACGTCAAAAGTTTAACGTACGTTTTGCTGGATTTTAACACGAATATTTCAACATGAGTAAAGTTTAAACTATAAGAAAAAAGCAAAGTCCTTCTACCTACGTCAAAGTTTAACGGACGTTTTGCTGGATTTTAACACGAATATTTCAACATGAGTAAAGTTTAAACTATAAGAAAATAGCAAAGTCGCTACCTACGTCAAAAGTTTAACGTACGTTTTGCTGGATTTTAACACGAATATTTCAACATGAGTAAAGTTTAAACTATAAGAAAAATAGCAAAGTCGCTTCCTACGTCAAAGTTCAACGGACGTTTTGCTGGATTTTAACACGAATATTTCAACATGAGTAAAGTTTAAACTATAAGAAAATAGCAAAGTCGCTTCCTACGTCAAAGTTTAACGTACGTTTTGCTGGATTTTAACACGAATATTTCAACATGAGTAAAGTTTAAACTATAAGAAAATAGCAAAGTCGCTTCCTACGTCAAAAGTTTAACGGACGTTTTGCTGGATTTTAACACGAATATTTCAACATGAGAAAAGTTTTAACTATAAGAAAAGAGCAAAGTCGCTACCTACGTCAAAAGTTTAACGGACGTTTTGCTGGATTTTAACACGAATATTTCAACATGAGTAAAGTTTAAACTATAAGAAAAAAGCAAAGTCGCTACCTACGTCAAAAGTTTAACGGACGTTTTGCTGGATTTTAACACGAATATTTCAACATGAGTAAAGTTTAAACTATAAGAAAATAGCAAAGTCGCTACCTACGTCAAAAGTTCAACGGACGTTTTGCTGGTAAATAATAATATTTCAACATTTATTTAAACACTAAGAACTAGCAAAGTCGTTACTCTGAAATATGACGTAAAGAAATAAGAAGGTCGATGTTTATTTAAAACTAAATAACTTTTCACAATATGCGTACGTTTTGTAGCTACGCGTAACAACTGTAACTGAGTTTTTTAAACTTTATAAGACATATTTTTCTTGAATAGTAACTTAAACTAATGAATCAACAATATGCATTTTGCCTTTTTCAAGTTCAATTGTTTAAAAGCGATAAAAATCTTAATTTATCTCAAAATATAAAATACATCACGGTAAAAAACCTGAGAAGAAATTCATTATTTATAATTTTACGATCAACGTAAAATGAATTCTTAGAATATTTAAAAGTAAAATTATACACTGAAGCCTCTCTTCAATTCCGAGATTTTTCCTGATTTGTTTGTCTTGATTTTGAGTAAAATTATTCTAGAAGATAGCAAAATCAATTATGTAATAGTGTTGTAAACCCGTCACATTGTAGGTACTTGTATCTTCCATAGCAAATTAAGTAATTGGACTTTCCAAATTCAATAATGGAATAACACACAACTTATGTGAGGTGCATACTTACAGTGACCGACCTCAGGTAACATAACTTGACTCGCGAGTATCGATGGCAGTGACTCGCGATAATTCAGTGAGAGGTTTGCGAGTGGATAAAATATTTTGCTGTTTGCGAGTAAATCGAAATAACTCGGAAAAATTTCTTTCTCCGCAACTGCATCGCGAGTCACTCGCCATTCGATACTCGCGAGTCAAGTTATGCTACTCGAGGTCGGTACTGTAGAACATGCAGGAAGCTAATACTGTGGTACAATAACAACAAAATATGAGAAAATATGAGTAACATATCAACTTTTTCTATTTTCCTTGACGGTTGCAAGAATTTCCAAAAAAAATTTTTAAATTTGTTTAGCATAGGTAAAAGAAATTTCACTCACACCATTGTTCAGTTGTAAATTGAGTTAAGATAAAAAAATCTGTTAAAAGCGTCCTACTCGAATTCTAGTTTGTTAAAGAGTTTAGATAAAATAATAAGTATAGACACACACATGAAATAAAATTTGAATACCTGAAGCTTTTATACATGAAATAAAAATTTGAATACAAGCATTATGCATGGAGTCAAAGTTGGATCTTCAGGCTTTTATGCGGGTAAAGTTGGATACTGGGCTTTTTACGCAATTAAAAGTTTGATAATCTGGGCTTTTACGCATGGGTAAAAGGTTGGATATATGGAGCTTGCACGCATGAATTAAAATTTTGGGATAATCGCAAGGCTTTTACGCATGAGAATTAAAAGTTGGATAATCTGAGCTTTTTAGCACATGAATTAAAGTTGGATACCTGGGCTTTTGACATGAATTAAAAGGTTGAGGATAATCTAGCTTTTTTACACATGAATTAAAGTTGAATAATAAGCTTTTACACACATGAAGTAAAAAATTTGAATACCTGAAGCTTTTTACACACATGAAGTAAAAAATTTGAATACCTGAAGCTTTTCATATTCTTTTTGCAAATTTTTATAAGCATTAAAAATCTCATGTGTTACCACATTTGCACTGGTGAACTTAGGAAAGCACCACTTAATTAAATAATTGTAGCATATTTAACAGGGGGAAACATTCTGCACAGATCAAGGCATTTGTGAGGATGAATCATTCTGGTATCGTCATACTGTTGAGTTTTAAAGATTAAATACAGTAAAGTAACATGCTTGGTTCACAGGGGTTTTTACAGATCGATATTTAATAGAGAAACTTGTGATAATAATCTAACCTCAGAAAACTTTGTTTTATAACGGGTTAAAGCTTTTTCTTGTTTTCTTGCAAGCTATAAAAGTTCTTCTTTTGTTGCAGCATCATACTTCTTTTCAGACTCAGAATCATCAGACTTGTAGTCAGATTTAGGACTTTGTGGCACAGAAAACTGATGTTGTAGGGGTGTTGTTGTTACAGTAGAAGCAGCTGTTGATGTTGTGGTTGTTGTCACAGCTGTTACTGATGTTGTCACAGTTGTTACTGATGTTGTCACAGCTGTAAATGTTGTATCTTTTGATGATATAGTTGATGTTGCTGTAGTAGCTTCACTTGAATTTTCAGATATGTCTGATTTCTGCTTTGATATTCCATCATTTTGTGCCCGACCAACCTAAAGTTGAACAATATGTAATTTTAACTTGGTATCAAAAATAGTGCAAGTTTTAATCAACAATGCTAAGTTCACGGTTTGCTAAAAGAAATAAATGCAATCATTATATTTAAAAATGAGATAAGAATGATGTCAAAGATAGTGTTAATATTTCTTGTCCATTGGTTGGTTCATGTAATCAATTCATAACATTTTTCGCAAGACAGTCAAAAACTTATTTATGACATTAAGCAGCATATTTTGAAGCTATCATTGCTTATGTACAATGTGTTTAGACAGATATGTTAGAATGCTTATGAAAAACATATAAAAATAAATTAAATGCTCAATGATTATTTTTACTACATGACGCATATAACTTAAGTAAAAATACTGGAAAAAATTTCATAAAGCCTTTATTGTTTGGGTTGTGCAATTTTTAGAATAATAAAAATTCAAAAATATACAAATTAAAACAAATAGGAGAACAAATAAAAATGTTGGATAGTGCCACGTATGCTATGAACGTATTTATACTTTTATTTTAAAATGTCAACAAAATTCTATCATTTCACTTTCACTTTAAGCAAGGATTAACACGTACAGAGCAAGACTATTGGTATTTTGAATTTACCTCAAGAAAATGTTGAACTCGTGCGATTACATGTTTGGATGATGTATTGTTGTGATCATCTTCGACCTTTGAAGATTTTACATCACTCTGGTTGCCAGAGACGTTGTCCTTTTTCAACACAGAGGAGGTTCTCTTTAAATAATATGTTAAAGAATTTGCGTTACATCGCAATATGATTGTACTGGTTACGGTTTTAAGAAGAAAAAATATTCAAAACTGTATCATCAAACTCATCGAAGTTTGTTGATTTATATCCAATACTGTATGTTGATTAGAAAATGGCTAACCTCATTTGAACGACGATTTAACTTTTCACTCTTAGATACAGGACTCTGCCACAGAATATATACTATACAGAAGTTCCACTCTTGTCGGAACGTTTGATGTTTTTGGGGCCGCGCATGCTGCTTCGCGCATCTCGGCCGCCATCTTCCTAGCCAGTCAATTTCTGATAAACAATATAAGGACTGTAAAGAAGTACAAATATTTGCCTGTATCTCTTCAATATGGTCGTAGATTTGTTGTTCCTAGCGAGAGTTTGACAAAATTTGAGGTATATTCTATGTCTTTCTTTTTTACAACGTAATTAAACGTGTTGTAAAGCTCGAATCTTACATTTCGTGCTGTGACTGTGACCGCTCCTCAGCTTTGCTAAACTGCATTCAATAGATTTTTCTTATTTTGCCTCGATTAATGACATTAAGTTTGAAATCTCTTGGAATTTTACTTACAGTGGTTTGGCACTTTGATGCAGTTAGAGTTCAGTGACCTGCATCATAATGTATAGAAAAAGCGTTTAATCTTGACGGTCACTTTCATTTTGATTCATCAAGGGTGTATGCGGGTTCATTTATTTTTCCTTCTAAAAGGTAGATCACTTTTATTACTTTTTATTTTTTAACTTGGCGGCTGATAGATCACGATTCGCAAACTGATGGCATAGTGGAAATCCTCATTCTTAGAAAGAGTTTGAGGAGATAATCAATTGAAAATGCAGGCACTGTTCAAAATGGGATTGGAGCTTTTTGTAGCTGCTGAAGAATCTTTCATAATACCTACACTTTTTGTATAAGTGGGAGGAATTCTGTGACAAATATGTCTTCAATTTGTTTATATATTCATGAAATGCTACTTTTAGTGCAAGGGGCCGTAGCTCTTGTCTGACTCATATACCTTGAAGTAGCAAAGCAGATTTCTGCTATCATCAAGTTGGTCTGTGACCATAACTGACTCACATATGGAACACTTGTGCTTTTCAAAATATTTCTGGAGTAAGTATCCAGCTACATAAGCAATTGGATTCTCTTTCATTAAATTGCCATATAGTATATATTCTGTGACTCTGCTCTCCTAAACACACACTACTGTGAAGGTACCACAGGATTCATCCTGACATTCACCACAGGATTCACCACAACATTCAAAATTAGCATAAAGTGTGAAGTTGACACCAAATTCATTTTAATACATTAAATAACATCAGTTTCAGAAACAAAATAGAAAAAACCGTATTTTTGCTAGAAAAACAAAAATGCACTGTTTGGTGCCGTTGTAAAGAACCAAGTTGTTTTAAGGGCAAAGGATTATACTATTTTTAAAGACTGCTTCCGCTTTTGTCTCTTTACGTTAATTAATTTTACTTTTGATGTTTACACAACGCATAAATGTTGACATCTAAAAAGGCCTATTGCCAACCATTTTCGTTATGTATGCTTGGTTTGTTTCTCTTAGTACTAATCTATAGAGTGACTATAGTTTTCCAGCGTTTTATATGGAGTCAATTAGGAATGTGATTCGTCATATATTTTTTTTTTGATTTTTGTTCATGTTGAATGATTTCGTTTTATACAATACATATTTCGTATTTCACGAGACAGTGGCTAAAATACTTTTTTAAAGGCAAGTACTATTCTTATCACTAAAACTAATTCTGGATTTGAAAAAATGTAGAGAGTATTTTAAAAACTGATTTTGTAAGAAAAAGAGCCTTTGGGAGTTGGAAAAAATTACGCTTATTTTTAACTTTTATCAAAATTTGGGACAGATAATTAATAATGTCCTAACATGAAGATTAGGACAAATCAGTTTCATAGCATTTATCTTCATACAACAGACAACTGACCTTGTTTCGTGAAGAAAGATCGTATTAGTCAAAGCAAATTTCCGCCTTACATAACAAAGAGTTTTTAATATATATATACTATATTGGGTACACAGTAAGATAATGGGACGCTAGACTGTAGAATGCCTGGAGCAGTTAAATGGTATTGCTTGTGTAATGAAAGATTTCCGAAGGTTTGCTTAGATATTAGCAGGTTACACTACCTTTATTGGTATTTTGTATAAAATCTCTAAAGGTTAATAGCACTAGACACTTGTTTTAAAAAACTTTTTCTATGATTGTTATTAATGCTGTTTTTTACGACTGTATATTACGTAAATCGATCTATAATATGTACATATATTAAATAAATGATCTATTGTGTTTTTGCCTGTTGTTCAACGTAGTTCGGCATACATAATTTATGTAGAGGCAAAGTGGATAGGCACCGTAGTGATAATTGTAACAAAAATATAACAAAAATATAAAAATGGAGCGTTACTAAAAATGCTGCAAGTCTCAATGTAACACATACTCTAGATTTCTACGCACTTATCGTCTTCTTTGACCAATTACTGTGGTGTGCAGTTATTTGGTCGTGCTCGATAATGCGGACCTCTCTTTTCTTGCACAGACCAAACCCTCGTGCTGGTCTAAGAAACAGGGTTGTTGGATGGCAAAGCTGACCTGTCTTTTGCGATAGCCTGTATCGCATCTGATCTATTGCGGTCTAACCGTGGCTCCAACCCGATCATTTTATTGTTTGTTTTCATTCGACTGGGAAGCGGCCCGGCTAATTTTGATCCTGCCTTCAAAAACGTCCGTTGGTCGGAAAGCAGATTTTTCCCCCTGGTAGAGAAACGGCTTTCTTTGTAACGAATTTTCATTTTCATTCGATTTTTGTTGTTTGAAGTTATCAGAATTCATTTCACGCGACTTTCTTGACGTTTGGCTGGCTACAATAAAATAATCTTTCTTGCTTTTTTTACGCTTCATTTGCCCGAATTCTTGTTGCTGTCCATTATCCGTCGCACGTCAATACTCGACTCATGTTTAGCTTCTACATCAACCTTTTCTGGCTTTTGGATAGGCTTTGCTCGGGGTACGCAAGGAGAAGGTGAGCGCGACCGAAGTCTGAGCTCCTAAGCCACTGCATACTTAATTGCACCAAGCTTCCACTGCCAGTTGACACCTACTATATGAAGTATTACGAAAGTTGTCGTATGATTGACATCATTACCACGCATGCTCAGATGATTTCTTTGATAATTTGCGACTATGTGAGCTATTTGCCATGAATTTAGTGCAAATGCACCAGTTAGTCGTTGCTATGACTATGGACAATTAGTCGAGTGGACTGTGCATTCTCGAGCGCACGCGCAGATGATTTTTCTATTAAATTGTTACTAAGCATGCTATTTATTTCAAAATCTGTGCTGCAAGATACAGTTGGTCGTTATCATGTATATGTTTTGACAAATGCATATCAAACTCATCAACACTTTGTTACGCCACTCGTAATATCTGTGACAATGTTAGAGATGGTTATATTTTTCTCCATAACTTTGTATCTGCATATTTTGTGCAGAAGCAATGCTCTAATATTTATGACATATATTATAATTTGTAACTGAGGTAGAACAAATACTTGATAATGAAACTTCAAACGGTGACACAAAATCAGGCATTTCATATAATGACAGTTATAAAATAAAATAAATAAAACGCGTACGGTGATTGGTCTAGCGTGCTGTGCAAAACACATCTGAGCTCAACCAATAAAATTAATCATAACCATCTATCTGTCAAAGATAATTTGAAAATCGATCATAAATACATTTTTGAGGAAAAATTAAAACATTTGTTTTAAATTTGTCTGTTTCGCATTATTGTTATTTTATAAAAGAAATAAAAGATGTTTTTCGTGTTTGCACTGGCTTATGCAAACCTCGGATGTTTGTGAAAACTCTCGAGCATATGCAACCCTCAACCTTCGGTCTAGGGCATGCGCTGATCTGCTCTCGAGTTCTCTCAAAAGTCTCCTCGGTTTGCATAAGCCTGTGCAAACACAGTAAACATCTTTTATTTCTTAAATGTCGTACAAATTGGTACCCCAAAAAATTTAAATAAATATTATTTTTACCTATCTTTATATTCGTGTAATAAAGCGTTAAATTGTTAGGAAAAAATCGTCGATGGAGCAGTATTTTTAAGAACTGTGTTCCACAATACATTGATTATTTTCACCGAGGGGCAAGGACATTGCTGTTTGCTTTCAAAATCTAGTAGTATGAGTAAGTTTAAAGGAAGTATGATTTTAACACGTGCTACTGTGGTCTAACTCACCCAAAAATAAAAATATATTTCATTCTGTAAAAATTGAAAGATTGTACAACGAAAAATGATTATCATAGGCATTGTTCTTATAATTTCAAAAATAAATCCAGTTAACAATAAGATATCGACGAAATTAAATACACGGCCAATTCAGACTTTTCATCTTGATCCTTTGGTTAGCCATGTCTGTGAGGTTTTTTTAGCTGAAATTGAGAAAACTTATTTTAGCCCAAAGTCGAGTAACTTTTTGTATATGCTGATGACAACCACATTTCTTTATGTTTTCGCTGTTACCCTGTCAGAAATTGAAACTTAACGCTTGTCTTGGTGCGTAAATTTATTACACACATGCATGGTATGTAACTATACTAACTGACGCGTAATACGGTCACTATTTGTATGTTCTCATGATATACAGGGTGACCCAAAAAGATTCGTTCGTACCCATGAAAATTTCAATTATGGCTTTAATTAAAAAGCTATTGATTTCAAGTTACAACCACACATCATTCAGTTTATGGAAAACTAATTACAAGAGTTTCGGCTATTTCTGTCAATTTTTAGTCAATTTATGGCTTTCCCAATAAATGTTGAAATGTCAACCATTTAATTAAACAAACTGTACTCTGGTCTAACTCAGTTTTGAATCATTTTATACATGTCCTCTTCCGGGATGGCTCTTATTTTTCTGTCATGGCAGTTTAAATTTTTCTAAATAAGAGCCATGCCAAAGAAGAGTTATATCAAAAATGAATTCAAAAACACCGGTATGCAGAATTACTTTTCTAACAAATGGTTAATTTGTTAAATCTTAGGAAAGCCTTAATTGACTAAAATCGACAGAAATAATGAAAACTCATTTCATGAATTATCTTCATAAATTGAAACTTAACGTTAATTGTAATTGAAATAAATTACATTTATGCATGAATGAAAATTTTCATGACGCGTAATCACTATTTCACCCATTATTATAGTAAATTCATCACTGTAAATTTCAGAACAATGTCGTCATTTATTTCCTTAGAAATCTATTGTTTTCACAGTAAGTAAACATCATGTGGTAAACACATAGGCATTAAGCGGCCAAATTTGCCAGGTGGCTATCCGGCTATGCCACAGATAATATGACCTTTCACCTTAAACCCTTGACCAAAAAGACATACGTTTAATGACCTATCAGTCCAGTGAGGTTCAGACATATACATATTTACTATAAAAACGGCCTTTAATAGGTTATTTCTCGTGCTTCTTTCAAATTTTCCCAACCAAATTTCCCAGTTTCAATAGAAACATTCAATAGCTTACTTTAACTGTTTATACTTACCGAAATGAAACCCATGTCACAACAACTCCAGTAATGGCAAGAATGGCCAAAAAGCTGATGACTAATATTAAGATTGCTTTTTGTTCAAAATCTAAAATAATGTGTATAAAAATAGCTAAATTAGCAGTTTAGCACTTAACTTTCAGGTAAATGAGTCATTAAATCAATCTCATAAGTTAACTTAAGACCTTATATTTGGAATTTAATTCAGACAAATTTCATTGGATGTTCAGTTCATGACAGTTCGTCGATAGATCGTTTGACGGTTGTTTATTTCAAAAAAGGTAACCTCACAACTTCAACTGACATTTTACCCTCGATTTTGCAAACTAGTGGTTTGGATAAAATTACCATAAAAAGGGACTATTAAAGCAGACATAATTTATTTTAATATAATATACCAACATACCATCGTTTAAATGAACAGATGGATTAATTTGATTTGTTGTAACCATAACTTTAGAATGACTTTTATTTATAGTAGGTGTAGTCTTCGAGATTTTGTCGTTTAATTGAACAGTTCGTTGTATTGGCGCAACCACAGCAGTGGACATTGTATTTATAGGTTTTGTTTTTTCCGTTGTAATTTTGATATTATCGAAATCTAGTATAAGAAAAAGTCATTTAAGAGAGGCTTATATGTGTGGCAAAGACCATATACAACCCACACCCACTTCAATATTCCTCAGGGTGTGTTTTAAGTTGTCGCCCGAGGCCCCGCGTTTTGAAGGTCCCCGATATAGCGAAGTCATTTTTTTCATTTCTATACCGCCTTATAATGTCGCTAAAGGAAGACAGACATCCCTGCACAAAAAATTACATTGTAATTATTACATTATATCTATTGTTATTAGTACATTATACACATTACGGGGAAAGGTTGAGTGCTTTCGTCAGGTGTCAAATTGGCGTTTTGTTTTCAATGCCTGGTGATCGAGGTGGCCTCAATATTTGGTTCGGAGGGACCCCATGCAAGTTTGATCCACCGCTGGCCCTCCTGCTATGAAAATTTAAAGCAACTACCGGGGGAGGATGGGTAAAAATCCATTTTCAAACAGACGAACATGTGACAAAGTATCCTCACCAAAAAATCGATTTAAAATTGCTTAAATTAAAATTTACTAGGAATGTTTCGATTCCTAATGTTTTGCAAGCATTTTCTCAGGGCCTAGTTGAATTTCGAAATAAAGAAAATGCGAAATTCTTTGTATTTCGCTGTTAACAAAATGTCCTACCTTTTGTAAATGAGGACAACGTTGGTGATGGTGACGATGCGCACCTGCTTTTAGAGGACGCTAAAATTCCATCAAGATATTGATGTTAGAAGTTAAATATACAACACAATAATTCACAACAAATACATAATTATTTTGTTTCCATATGATAAAAATAGTTATAACTGCATTGAGCACAGTACGTTTGCTTGGGATAGAAATAAAGTAACTGCGTGTACATAAGTTCATCAGCAGGAATGAATTCTTATGGTTTTTTATTTATCTTACCTCTACCATGGTCTACAAGCTACCTATCTAAACAAATATAACTACCAATTTCTTATTGTACCATTTACCCATCTAAACAAATATAACTACCGATTGTTTAGTGTGCCATTACAATAAGACATCGTATTTACACAGCTCTTGAAATGAGCAAGAACAGAATAGGTATAATAATATTTAGCTAAAATAGCAAACTTTTTAATCGAGTTTCTCTTAAGTAAAAGTTTGTCTTCATACAACGAGAATGAAATGTAAAACAGTCATTTGCATGCACCCTTAATTATAACCCCAAATGATAAATAATATGCACGAATTAAACTGTTGATTAGTTGATAACCATATATGTGTATAGATGTGTATATGTGTGTATAGGCGTAGGAAGCGGAGGGGCTAAGGGAGCTTTAGCCCCCTATATTAGCCACCGCTCTCCTGTTATAAAAATTTAAAGCAACTACCGGGGAAGGATGGGTAAAAATCCATTTTTAAACAGACGTACATGTGACAAAGTATCTTCGCCAAAAAATGATTTAAAATTGCTTAGATTAAAATTTACCAGGAATGTTTCGATTCCTAAAGTTTTGCAAGCATTTTCTCAGGGCCTACTTGAATTTCGAAATAAAGAAAATGCGAAATTCTTTGTATTTCGCTGTTAACAAAATGTCCTACCTTTTGTAAATGAGGACATCGTTGGTGATGGTGACAACATAAACTTGCTTTTAGAGGACGCTAAAATTCCATCAAGATATTGATGTTAGAAGGTAAATATACAACACAATAATTCACAACAAATACATAATTATTTTGTTTCCATATGATAAAAATAGTTATAACTGCATTGAGCACAGTACGTTAGCTTAGAATAGAAATAAAGTAACTGCGTGTACATAAGTTCATCAGCAGGAATGAATTCTTATGGTTTTTTATTTATCTTACCTCTACCATGGTCTACAAGCTACCTATCTAAACAAATATAACTACCAATTTTTTATTGTACCATTTACCCATCTAAACAAATATAACTACCGATTGTTTAGTGTGCCATTACAATAAGACATCGTATTTACACAGCTCTTGAAATGAGCAAGAACAGAATAGGTATAATAATATTTAGCTAAAATAGCAAACTTTTTAATCGAGTTTCTCTTAAGTAAAAGTTTGTCTTCATACAACGAGAATGAAATGTAAAACAGTCATTTGCATGCACCCATAATTTTAACCCCATATGATAAATAATATGCACGAAATAAACTGTTTCTTAGTTGATAACCATTATATGTGTATAGATGTGTATATGTGTGTATAGGCGTAGGAAGCGGAGGGGCTAAGGGGGAAGGGAGGGGCTAAAATTTATATAGGGGCTTAGCCCCCCGAAAAAGTGTAGGTTAACATTGATAAAATATAATGCACCTCATTCCCTATATTCTTTCCATAACTTGAATCATGGACAAACATACAGCGGAGCGCATTTATAGCTCATCATGTCAATGCAGTTGCAGTTGAAATTCAAAAAGATGTCTAATTGTCGGTATACAACCTATCTTTTTCGTTAAAACTTTGTCGCCAAGAATAATGAAAAAATCACCCAAGGCCTCGCCCATTGGGGTTGACTTGTGGCTGAAGTGGCTTTCCAAAATCATACCTTCTAATTAACCGTTGTGTGAGACAAGGGGTTCTTTCAGAATTGTAGTGCTTGATGCCTTTTGGAAAAAAGTGTTGTACCCAAAAAGCAATGATTTGAATTGATAGACCTTGATGAGAATGAACTAGAGCTCTGATTTGACCAAAAAAATTTATAGCTGTTATGAAAAGTTAAAGAACTTGTTTTAGATCCTATACTGCATGCAAATTGTTATGCAATTTACCAATCAGACAAAATTTAGGAACTCCCAGAATAAAGTAGAAATTGCCCAAAAGAATAACTATATATCAATGCTGTCAGAGAACCGCTAACAACAACAAATCATGCACAATTTAAACATTATGAACACGTCCATAATGCTTGAATTAGCACGTTTTTCAACAACATGAACATCTTCGTCTTAGTCAATGTTTTACGGCAAAGCTCATGAACCTCTTTACACCAATTTAAGAGTACTGCTGACATCGGCCAAATTTTAACTCTTCAGAGAGTGAAAATTTGCAAGCTGCATTAATTCACAGTCTTAGTAACAGATTTAAATTGGGGGGAGTTGGGGCTGGCTAAAGTTGAAGAGTATTTCGACCCTTTTTATAAACAGAACGTTTTGTGATACTCATTGCAAGCTACGTATTATAGAACAATATTAGTAAGATTAAGATAATCTGTCTGAGTTTTGTGCCTAGGTATAATGTACGTTTTTATTCTTGAAGAATCTATCATCGGATTAGGCCAGTGGCTTTCTCAAAGTGGTGTAAAGAAGTTACTGCTTGGCCAGATTTATGCTAAAGACTGATTATCTATTTGGACAAATTTGAGCAAGCAAAACATAGTTCGTCTTCAAGTTCGTCTCTGTGTATATACGGGCAAACTGACAGATCGTCCATCAAGATGCGTAGGAATTATTTGAATAGTTTGTTTACTTAGACGAATTTGCATGGGTATTTTGACTTGACGCATCATCCTTCTGTGAATATAAATGTGGAATGAGGACAAACTACGGAAAAAATAATACTTCGTAGTTCATAACTCGCTCCAAAATCTTCCAAAGGCAGAATTGGACTTTGTGTGGTTTATTAATAGAAAGTTCGTCTTGTGTTTATACTTAGACGTATGATCTGTTAGACGGATCATTAGTCCACGGATGGGATTATTCGCCGTTTAATCACGTAAGGCTTTAGGTGATTATTCTGACATTATTTGCGACAAAATTAAACCAAATAAGATAGAAAGTATATACAATATTTATAAATTGCGACAGAAACTGCAATAAAATGTTACAAGAAATTAAGATGCGTTTTATTATGTCAATGTTTACCTAAATTTTGGGGGGGGCTATAGGCCTCTCAGTTGCACCACCACCCCACCACCCCGTTTTATACGCCTTTAGAATCATCTTGCGTTAACACAAAGCAGTTATGAATCTGCCGATTCGTTTTTGGGACAGTATGCTATCCGATTTGTATGCACAGTCGACACACACTTTTCAATTTTGCTTATAACTCTTCAGATATAACTATTCTACATCACAGATAAATATTTCAAGCTTTTACATTCAAAGCCAGTGACAAAAGATGCCTGACTTTTAACATGTGACAACTAATAAAATTTTTTTATAAGTTCCTATTTCCGTTCTTTCATAAGTTTACAGTCTCGAATTACAATTACCTATTATTTTCCTATATAAGTTGCGACACTTGCTTGTTGCATTAATTATAGTATGAGTTGTAATGAAATACAACTAAACAATAAAGATCACTTCTTAACTTGCTACAAGTGCTGCGTTTGTACAGAGTTCAAGAATATTTGAAGACGAAAGAGGCCATCTTATCAAGTCAGCCACTTAATTCATTTTCACCCCTCCAAAATTTGAATCTGTTCCTATAGGCCTATGTTTGCGTGTAAGTTTATTTTGTATTTGTGCAGATATTTAGATAATAAAGTAATACTAATATAAAAGTATCCTCAAGTTCTAATTATTCAGGTAAGAATTCCTGCATTTCAAAAATATTACTAATACTATTTGTATCAAAATGCGTCTCTAAGTTTTATCAATAGATTTTAACAACTATACTGTTTAGTAAATTACCTAAAGCACTTATCAAACGCAGCAAAATCATTCAACTTAAATTCCTGATAAGGCTAACTTACCTGAAGGAAGTATCGTCACATGATTCAAAAGTGTTTCATGTGGAGCCAAAAATATTTGTAGAAATACAAGCGTTTTTGTTTTTGTTATTAATTTTGTCGTGATGTTCAAAAATACATCATTCTTTCCGTGCATTTGTTTGGAAATTTTTGTCGTTTCTAATTTTATATCGGGGACTGTTTTGATAAGTACCACAGGTCTTTGATGACCTGTGTATGAAACAATCCATGTCAAGATAGAGGGACTTCTTGATTCTTTTTCTGGTTGTGATTTTAAAATCATCTTTGAATCTAAAAAAATTCAAATTCAACTTGAATCAATGTGTGTGGTACATACAAAAATAGGTTTTTTACAAATGACTAACTTCCATCATATTTGGAGCCTTGCAATGAATGTTATAAAACTGATTAATTGCAACCCACACTCATTCTACCGTGGCAAATATTTATGCCAGCATAGTTACCTATGTAGTTGATATGGGGGGATATTTCAAATTGCTATTCTCCGTGCTCTCGCCTACCGCACATTAACAGAATGAACAAGCTAATGCTGCTTTGATAGAAAAACTCTAATGAATAAAATTTTCTAATAAAGAACCTTTAAGTTTGTAATTTTTCAATTGAACAAGAAAGCAAATTTCTCTGTTTTTTAAATTTGGAAGCTTTTGAACGCAATATTGAAAAAGTCCGCAAATTTTGTAGTAACTATATAAAGTAGAGATTAATGGATAGTGCAAAGTTTCTCAGAAAAAATGTTTCTAAGTATGGCAAATAAAATTAGTTTCAAGAATGCTTAGTATCGAACCTTGGACAGGGGCGCTCCAGGAGATTATGAAAAAGAGGGCCGAACTCTTTGAATTTAATTGAAAACGGAAACTATCCTGTCATTTTTTATTATCATTCAACTTTTTTGGGGGTTTTTTCTAGCAAAAGGGGGGGGGGGTTCGCTGGCGCTACGAATAGCCTTAGACGTAAATAAACCTAAATTTCGTATTTGCACTTACATAGCGTATACATAACAAGGACATTTGGCACGCCACAATTATACATTCGTCATACATGAATCACATTCATTTTTTTTACTTTGCAGTATACAACTTAAAAATTTACAAAATCACTCATGATTAACTTTCCTTGTTTCGGTTATGTTGTATTTTTTGATTCTTTATAACATATGCGAAGCTCATGTGTTCGGAAGAATAAAATGCTTTGTTTGCGATATTTTTAGCGCAAAATTCCACCTAATTAAATAATAAGGCAACAGGTAGTAAAATGCAACGGTATTCGATAAATATTTACGTAGTACAATATGCATCAGTTGATGAACAAGTCCAGTTTCGGCAAGTTTGCGTGAATGAACATTCATTTCAATTTGCAATTTCATAACGATTACATAAAAGTCAACAAATTGATGTCTTACATGACTCTCATATTGTTCTAAAGCACTCCACAACTAATGCTTTCTTCACGGACAGTAATAGTGCACTTTTATTCTCGTAAAATGTTTCTTACCGAGGCAGATGTGTGTACAACTTTATGCTGTAATGCTAGTCATGCAGTAAATTCGAAATATACAAAACGTCGCAATTCAAGATCGACTTTTTTAACTATATCACTGACTTCCAAGATAAGTATTAACGTAGTTACGCAACTGCGTAAACTTATTTGAAACATAAAACACACCTTACATACCTAAACCAATAAAGACAGAAGTCCAAACGAACAACATGTAGATGACCAATTGCTGTTTATTAAAAAAATTAAATTTAAATTAACAAATTGAGCAAGCAATCACTGAAGAATTTTTTCAGTTCGATGTACGTATCGAACAATCAACGCAAAAACTCACCATTTTCAAGTGATTTTTCTAAAACAATTTCGTATGCTGCTGCGTCTCAAGTTCAAGCAAAAATGAGCAAATTTTTCTCCAAGGAGTCATTAACAAATTCTTTTCAAAACCACTAATAGTGCTGTGTAAATACAGGCGAAAAACAAGACGAAACATCAATATAGATTTCAAGACATTAAACTTTTGTACAGCGCAAGGTCATAGTTTATCTGATAGCTATTATCAAAACTGTTATCGGAAAATGCTTCTGCCTAAGTAATTTGTAAGATATACGGGGTACATAATTAGAATGCCATTAAGAATATTTCTCAGATCAATTTAATCAGAAACACCTTTATACTCGCTACATCAGTGCTTAGTCAGACAACTAAGAAAGTTCTTGAAATAATACTGTCTAATTAAAAATATATTCCAGCTATCTAACCATTGTATGTACGTCTTGGCATAAATTTACAATTAAAATTTTTATTTGTTAATTTATTTGCGCAAATCTTGTTTTTCTCAATTAATTCTAGTCGAAAATTGTGCCACAAGCATCGTGAAAATATAACTCCAAAAGACGTCAATTCGTGTAAATATTATTGTGGAAACATACATACGGGTAAAATCAAAAGATTCTCAGTATAACAAAAGATTTTTCATTTCAAACTTCAAATAAAAGCTGCTGATTACCATGCAGAAATGGATAGTGGAGTAAGCTTTGTAAGAAAATCATTTCATATTGGGTGTTTTTGTGTACAGTACACATACAGTTATTTTGCTTATTTTATTTGACAAAACAGTGCGATAATCTTTGTATTCATTAATTGCTTTTTATCGTATCAAAGCTCAAGGCAACATCACTATCATAATAAACTTATGCAGTGCTTGTACATATACTGCCCCTCCTCTCTTTAGCACATTAAATCCTCATCACGTTGCTAACTATTAATTTCAGGATATAAAAAATAAGGAAACAAAACAGGATATTTAAAGTTAGTTCCTATAACAATATAAAACTGCAAATCTCAACATTAGGGTAGTGGTATTAAAAGACAGAACTTTGTTTTGAACATTCAGATTTCATGCAGAATATCTATGTAAAATACACACAACATCGAAAAATTGACCCTTTAGAATATAGTTCTATTTTAAGAACAACAATATGAAGCTTTTTAATGAGAGGAATTAACTGATGGGTGGAAAGAAGATTAAAAAAAATAAAAGTTTAATAATTCTTTGAGGCTTTCATGGTTACTTGATAATTTTTTTATGACCAAGCGTCCAATGTACAGTGTAGTCACTGTAATATGAAAATAACGCGTTTAAAGTTAACTTTATAGAGATTTGAGAGACACAATTACACTCTCTTCCACAATGGTATGTAGAAAATATGCATCGACGACTTGCCAAGGTCACATAGGTAATACTGGCAGATATATCGTCATGGTTTACAATGACACGTTTGTAAGCAACTTGAAAACTTTATTGCTGACGTTTTATAGGGAACATTGTTTAATTATGGTGTGTGGTTTGGACCGCAGATTGTTTGTAGAAAAGAATCTGTTCTGGTTGGTGGTCGGCGAAGGTTGTTGAGATAATAGGTATAGAAAGTGATCAATACCCTTTAGTCTTTTCTTTATGTTTGGCATTTAGAGTGATGTTGTTGTAATCGAAGAAAAAGCTGGGCTGATTGGATGTCTGCGTAAAAATGGTAATAGGTTCTAATTCATTATAGAAATCGTTCGCGCTGGAAATCAAGACACACATATAAAACGTTTTTGAGGAAAGAGATGACTAGGCAATAGTGGTGCAGATCTTTGACTTGCAGCTGAACTGGTATCTACACGTTGATAGTTACTTCTTATGTAGTATAGAGTGTCAGTTAAGATAGAGGCGTGATATTAAGTAAAAAGGAGAAACGACATGATTTTTAAATTGTAAAACCAGTATTTTTAAATCAGTTTTTATTAAAGAATTACATGTTCTTGTTAAGCAAAGTATCTTTGGGCTTTCTCCGTCATCTCTTCTCCGATTGATCCCAGTATTCATCTCTTCTTCTCATAGATCTGGTTCCTCACCGTTTATTGATATATCCAAATCTGTCGAGTATTCATCTGTGGAAGATTCGTTTTCCTGTGAGGTGTAGGTCTATATTCAAATAGGTGAATGCCAAGTAAGGATGTTTTCATTTTCGGGATAATGATCATTTGCCATTCCAGGACCAATGTCCTCTAGTGTTGAGAAATTGCTACCAAACCTAAGAACGATGCATCTGTTTCAATAGCCAAAATAGTGTTTTTCTGATCAAGAATCACTCCAATGATTTTTTGTTGGCTTAGTACAGTTGCCCACGAGTTGAAGTCAGAGATCACTTCTGCTCTTAATGCACTGTCTTCAGCAGAAATTTCCGTATCATCCAAAGCGGTGGAGCTGACAGTTGATGGATTGTTCTAGATGAGCTACTTTTGCCTTCAGGATATGGGTTTCATGCAGCTGTAACCATTGTAAATGGTGCCATTTACCAGACGGTACTGATATGGTAATATGGTGGTTGACTTCAGCAATGCACAAAGATTAAGGATTTAGCAAACAGGTACCGGTGAACATTATCATTCATGATAATGAATCCTTGTTTTCTCAATTACTGGCACAACTACCGGATTTAGTACAATTGTAAATGCTCTGGGGGAGGGTGGAGCCACTGAAAAAGGTGGGTATACGGTAAAAACTATGGTAAAAACTGATTGGTTAAAATAACCATAAAAATTGGTTATCTCAGATGCATTTAAACTTTTTCGCCAATATTTTTATGGTTATTTTAACCAATCAGTTTTGTACAGTGTACTGAAAGTTATATATTTCAATGCTGAACATAAAGCCTGTAGAGAATAGAAAAATAGGCATGTTGAAGGTCATTTTTCATCATAAATTCGTTGGGTTTCAACGTCAAACAACGAAACTGCACTGCAAACATTCAATTTAAGTTTCTTTGGTAGGACCATAGGCATTCACAGCCAGTCTCAAGCAAAAGGAGTTAGGGCTGAACAATTTGCCAAAAAAATTCATCCCAAGTTTACAATGAACAACGCATAAAATAAACCGATTTTTTACGAGCTGTGAGTTGTTTATTTAAAATCTACAGATGTTTACTGTGTTTTGCAGATTTATGCAAACCAAAACGACAACTGACTAACTCAAGAACGGATCAGTGCAAGCCCGAGGCCGAAAGTTGCACCTGCTCGAGAGTTCTCATAAATAGTGACGTAGCCAGCCGCAATAGTCGTGCTATGTAAATTTTGATCATTACATCTTATTTTTAGAAATCTATTGTTTTCATGAGTTTTATAGAAAAATAACAAAGACGAACAAACTTTACTGGCTACGCTACTGCTCAAAAATCAAATTTAAAACGGAAATTTTTTATTTTGTCCTCTAAAATTTATTCATGATTGATTTGAAAATTCTCTTTGAGTAATTGATTTTTGTTGAGCTCAGAGCTTACAGGCTGCTAATAAAACACGGCTATAGACCAATCACCACACGCCTTTTATTGTGTTTATTTTAAAGTTCCAAATACTTACAACATTCACAGTTGGTTTATTAACAAGAAAACGGCAGAATTCATGTCATCAGAACAAATACGATCGGATTCTATGAGTCTTTCAGAAAAAGTCTGTGACTGCGAGTCAATTTACATTATATTTGAAAGATACAGGTATTGCGAACTTTCTGTTAGCTAAAATGTCGATTCACAGGCATTAGTGACTACATTCTTAAAAATCAGTACCTCGGGTCAAACCTAAGATGATAGAAAAACTATGATCCCAATAATTTCAATCTTTCTATTTTCTTAATACATCGAACCATAACATTGGAGGAACAATTATGGAATCAGTTAAAAAATTTCACTTTGTTTTCAATGTCAACTCTCAATCAAAACCCAAAGTTAGAACACTTACGTCCCATATTTAACAATTGGCATAAAACGTGAAATGAAACAGAGCTGATAAATAATGAGAGGTTAGGAAATTGTACAGTAGACTGAGTAAAAGTGCAACTTATCCCTTTAAGGTTCACTCAAATTCAAAAAAGCAAAGCCTTTAATTGTAGCTGGTCTTGATAAAATTCCTAAAATATTATTAAAAGATGCTGCAGCTACCTTTCTGAATATTATTTTCTATATATCTCATCATAAGGAAATTATCTAAGCGATTGAAAAAAAGCTAGAGAGTAGATGTTCCCTATTTATAACACTGGAAAAATGAAAGATAGTTGCCACGTAAATGAGTGTTAAACTGAGTTGAATTAACGCACAGAAGCCTGGTTGGTTTTGCCTACGACTCGCTCTTCTTATTTTTAAAGATTGTTTTTACGATGTTCACTTTAGGCATGAATATATAAATTCAGATGAGAATGGAAAAAGTTTTTATACTTTATTCAGTCACACAAAGTATTGGAAAATCAAAAATGTATATGAATAGCGTAATATAACTTTACTTTTTTACCGGAATTTGCTTCATTTCCAAACTCAAAGACAAACACACACACACAAAGGCCAAACAATATGCCGGTACAATTTCAAAAGAAAATCCCATGGTTCTAATGTCAAAATTTACAAAATCTTTTATAGTTACAGAATCTTTTCATCATGAGCGCAATGTTATTTGTACTAAAACACAACTTTATTTATTAAGGCGCCATGCATAAACATTAAACATATAAGACACACCTGTCTAATTTAATATAACAACCAACATACAACCGAGTGCCTGTATCGTAATAAAATCTTCCAACTGTATACATTAAGCAACGTTAGGCTTATAATCACGATAATCACAGCACTAAAACATATAAATATCCACGCCCATGCAACTCGTTGCTTTTCATCTGAGACTGGGTAATGATCTATCAAAAATTAAATAATAACCATAAGAATTCGAGAAATTTTATTGGTCGATAGTTATGATCTATAAGAGGACATACGCAAGTAATTGACGTCACAGAAATTTCTTGTATTTAAATGACAAACGAACGGCGAAATTGCTGGAATATTTACCTGAATTTATCGTAGAATGGGCAAATGAAGACATTAAAAATACCGAGTTGAAGCAATCGACGTATTTGAGCAAAAAGAAAAGAAAAAACCTCGTTTGTAAACGATGATTTGTAAAACTGCTGAAAACTGTCGATAACAAAATTCTAACAAAATTGATTAGCCAATGTTTGTTCATCTGTTAGCTAATCGCATTTAATCACGTGACTAATCTACTCAATACCACTCAATACCATTTCTTCAATCCTATTATATTATGTACGCGTAATATTTGCAAAATCAAGACTTTTCAATTTTTCAAGTGTTGGGGAACAAAGAAAACAAACTGTTGGACAGTTTAGTTTGGGAAATTTCTCTATTTTATTAGATAAAACGGCGGCTCGTGAACACTTTTTTAGTTCCGATTACAAAAATGACGTCATACCCGTGTATCTACTACTGTATTGACAACGGTTAAATGTTATCTATTTGTTAATTCAAAACTCTTTTATTGTACAAATTGGTAACGTTACAACACGATACAAAATCCTTTTAAGAACTAATAAGAGGTAAAATAACAGTAAAATATGTGGGAGCCTACATCTGTCATTTGTTGTACTACGTGATAATACTGTTTCGATTAGTCTGTTTTAACATCCCCAACACTTATTTTGGAAACAATAAATGTGTTTAATGACAGATCAACGAGAAAGGCGTTTCTACAAAGTAGAACGTGAATCTCGATATACTACAAGTCGCCATTTTAAAAGCTCAATTCTCTTCAAACTTTTTGTACAGAGAGAAATGTGTATACAACTTTTTTCAAGAAAGGTCCAAGCCCATTAGCAGCAGATTCGTTGATGTTTTTTATGTTAAATTAACATTCCATCATGTCATTACAAAACCTTGCATCTTCAACTGACATTTTGCAAAGGTGTTTTATCACGATAACAACGGACAACTAAAGCAGACATAATTTATGTTAATATAATATACCAACATACCATCATTTAAATGAACAGATTGATTTGGTGCAACCATAACTGTCGACTGAATTTTATCTACATGTGACGTCGTCGTTGAGATTTTGTTGTAATCAAGTGCTGAGGGAAAGTCGTATATAAATAAAGCATTAAGAGTAGGATACAACTAGCCTTACTGTTATGAAAACCTAAAGCAATTGTAGGGTGAGATAAAAATTCATCCTTAAAATGACATATAGTGACAAATTATTGTGCCAGAATATTGATTTATTATATTTGCTAAGATAGTAATTTTATTAGGTAAATTTCTCAAGGTTTGTGAGCCTTTTCTCAGAGCTCAGTAAATTATTGAAATAAAGAAAATTCGAAATTCTTTATCCTTCATGTTGTAAATCTCCTACCTTTGTAAATGAGGACATTGTTGGTGATGATAATAACGTATAGCTTCTTTTAGAGGACGCTAAAATTCCATCAAGATATTGATGTTAGAAGGTAAATATACAACACAATAATTCACAACATAATATTATTTGTTTCCAAATGATAAAATAGTTACAACTGCATTGATCACAGTACTTCAGCATTGGATAGAAACAAAGTAGTACGTGTACATATGTTCATCAGCAGAAGTGAATTTTTGTTTTTATTCATACCACCTCTACCATGCATTGACAAATACCAGCTATCTAAACAAATATAACTCGTTGTTTAATGTGCCATTACAATAAACATCGTATTGACATAATTCATGAAATGAGCAAGAACAGAATGGATTGTAATTTACAAAATAGCAACTTTCTAATCGACTTTCCCAGAGGTAAAAGTTCTCTTCATACAACGAGAATGAAATTAAAACAGTCATTTTGTGCACCCTTAATTATAACCCCAGTAAAATAATATACACAGAATTAAACTGTTGATTGGTTGATAGCCATTTTATGAGTGCATTATATATGTGTGTATGGCAAGGAAGTGGAGGGCTAAAAGGCTTAGCTCCCTATGTGCTAAACCACTCTCCTGTATAAAATTTAAAAGCAACTATAGGGGAGTATGGGTAAAATCCATTTTAAACAGACGTATGTGACAAAGTATCTTCGCAAAAAATATTTAAAATGCATAGATTAAAATTTACCAGGAATGTTTGATTCCTAAAACTTTTTGCAAGCATTTTCTCGAGGCCTACTTGAATTTCCAGAAAATAAAGAAATCGAAATTCTTTGTATTTCAATGTTAACAAAATGTCCACCACCTTTTTGTAAAATGGGACATCGTTGGTGAGGTGACTTATGCACTTGCTTTTAAGGACGCTAAAATTCATTTAAGATATTGATGTTAGAAGTTAAATATACAACACAATAATTCACAACAAATACAAAATTATTTTGTTTCCATATGATAAAAATAGTTACAACTGCATTGAGCACAGCACTTCAGCATTGGATAAAAACAAAGTAGTTACGTGTACATAAATTCATCAGGAGAAATGAATTTTTTTAGTTTTTCATTCATACCACCTTTCCCAACCCTACATTGACCGGCATCAGTCAAAATTTTAACGTTGTTCCCAAGATAATAAAGCTCAGATAATAAAGCATATATTGATGAATGAAACAATTAAACAAAATGTAAACACAAATTATACAACATGCACAGGAACTACAACTGCTTGACATTTCAAAAAATAACTTTCTCTAACACTTTCCGATCGATACATTAGTTGAGGCCATAGAAGAAGGTGTTGTTATAGATGATCAATTTTGATTCACCAGAGTTTTGGGCTTTCAAAGAACCAGACATACCGCCTATATAATGAAGTAGCTATATTTAATTTCTTAATTTATACTGACAACATAGACACGTTTATCATAAATATGACTTTACCCCTTGTCCATGAAGTAATCAGGCTCCTTGAAGTATATGTAGCTATAAAAAAGAATAAAATAAACCATACAAATTTAAATTTAAAGAAAACTTTTTTGTTATGCATGCACAACTATATACGCATGCAGCATTTCCAAAACAGAATCAAAATGCAATGTTTATGAATAAAAATACTAAGAACTAAGCTGCGAGGGTTCCTGGCGCTAGAAATATAGAAAAATTGACTATTTTCACTTATTGTTCAAGTACAGTTTGCATCCATTTTTTAAAATATCATTGTATATTTTTACAACTCATGATCATCAATTATAAATCCAAACAAATGATCTTTGATTCCAAACGTGCAGATCTCAAAAAACTCCGAAATGTTTTACTTAACATTGATTTTAAATTTGAATTATCCATCACAGCAACGCCATTGTATAGCCCCACTCCACTGCACAACCTGGCGCTGTATAATTAATTAGATTGCTGACCGTGGATAGTCATCTATGCCCTCGTATTGGTCGGAAAATGCAAGTTATTAGCTGCCACAATGTTAATCACAGGCGTAACAAGTTATGTGATACACAAAAAATTTCAACAGAGTGGGACTATTACTTCTATTTTTTTAAAAATTTACTCTTCCCAGTACTACCTATTTATTTAATATAAATATATAAGCCATCGATTCTCTTACGTACCGTTACAATATGACATCGTATTGACCAATAATGAAGTAACTTCCCCTGACAACGAAATTAATGATTCTAGAAACCATTAACAAATTAGCAAAAACGTACACAGGTCAATAACTACGAAAAGCAGTTTTAGTACATCGCTATACGTATAGCAAACTTGAAGTACTGGCGTCTTCATATATGAGACGAAAAAAACTTAGTTAACAGAAGTAATTATTACAATTAAATTTATTTGCGACTGAAACAGTGGCATAGCGAGCCAGCAAGTTTCGGTCGGTTCAACAATGTAAATTTTTAAATAACATCATTATTCATTTCTTTAGAGGTGTATTGTTTATGCAATGAGTGAACACAGAAAAAGAAGTAATTATTTTCTGCTCCTTGACCTCGGCTTTGATTATATACTTAATAGATCAAATGTTTCGATTCGTTTTTTAATAGAGCCTGCAATTGGCTATCCATCAACCGTACATTTTTTTCCATCACACAAAATTCCAACGTTGTTCCCAACAAGAAAGTCTATTAACGGTTTAAAGAAGTAACAAAAAATGTATACAATGCAACGTGTGCGATGACCAAAACTGCTTGTCCATGTTTGTTTGATTGTAAAAAATAACTTTCTTTCCACTTTTTGATACATACATAGATACATGTTTAATTTCTTGATACAGCCACAACGTATAGACTGTCACTTTTGTCATAAATATGACTTTACCTTTTATCCATGAAGTATCCAGGCTGCTGGAAGATGTAGCTAGAAAAATATAAAAAATAAATCATTTTTCAGTTTAAATTGAATGAAAAAAATGAAAACGTTTTTGGCATGCATGTGTCAGAGCATTTCCAAAACAGAATCAAAATGCAAATGTTTCAAACTGCGAGAGTTCCTGGCGCATTAAATACAGAAATATCGACCATTTTCATTCACATTTCAAGGGCACTTAGCATCTTTTTTTAAATACCAATATTTATTTTTTACTCTCTTATGAGCTCTGGGTGGGCAGAGCCATGGACACCCAAGCATTTAATTTGCAAAGGGGGTAACCTGGACGGTGTTATTTATAAAAATAAAGGTAAAAATGTAAGTTTATATTTAGACCAGTTAACGCATTGAATATTTCTCATTAAAAGTCATTAATGAAATCGTGTTCACGGTAGTAAAATGAAAGTTCTATAATTGTTTTTTTTTCTGTATATGAATTGAAAACCAGTCACTATTGTGTTCTACTAACTATTATTAAGAAAATGTTTGTTGTTTAGTTGTCAGAGTTAGACGCAGTGGGCACTCTGGGGTGAGGGGCACCAAACCTAAAATGACCACGGGCAGCCTAGTTCAACTGATGCCACTGGATTTCGGGGCTTTGGCTGTTCATAAAATGAAGTGACTTGGTGAATGGATCATATTTTCAAATAAGTATAACGTTAATCCTATACACAAATTCTGTATTGTCAAAACTGTTGGTGGAAAAAGTTGCATATCTCTAAATCTTCATTTATACGATGACACGATGCTAATTACTTCTAACAAAATGTACAGAGAAATAAAGTAATCGAATGCTAACAACGCCATGTGAGACCATAGACAAATAAAAGTAATGTGGTTTGTTGCAACTTCGGTTTGATTCGTGCATTTTTTTGTTTCTTGTAATTCTGTTGAATTATAAATATTTCATTAATAAAAAGATCTATTTAAATGGCAATCATTTGACATGATTATCGAGTGGTACATTTTTTATCAGTAAACGTCACACAAATGCTCTAACACAGTCATAAAAAAAGATTTGCATATGATATGAATGGTCCGTGGCAGTGCAGACACCATTTTGTACCTCCACTGTGCGGAAGGCGCGAAATAATAAACACTGACCTGTAACTAAAATTGTGATTCGTGAATAATAAAAAGGAAAACCAGCTCTGCGTTTGTAATTGTCCGTGATAGATAGTCTCGCAAAGACTTGCGATCGTTTGTATTTAATGGAGATGTTATTTATAGTTATGCTTGAGAAGGTCGAATTCATATATGAATCGTCAACTTTGTCAGTTAATCTTATCAAGAAACCATGAAAAATCATCGAACAAATTAGAGTTTCATTAACCGACCATGTTACGTAATAATCTTCAGGCCAGCTTATATTTCCTTTACAGTTATACGAAAAACTAAGAGTCAAGTTTGACCCCAAAGGAGCACGAACAAAGTAATTTTGAGGGGTCGTAGTTATGCGACATGGATCTAAAAGAGATAAAAATAATTAATGAACATTTAGAAAATTGTCAGAGAAAAGTTGTCGGAACTGCTGTAGAATAAGGGAATAAGTAACAAACATAAGTATAAACAACGAACTGCCAGTAGTTGTGTCTTACCCGATCTTACTAAACTGCCATTCACGTACACAAACTTCACAAAAAACACACCAAAGAAATATTTCAAAACTAGATGTGTAAACATAGATAAATCTTTTATTCCGTTGCTCAAAAACTTCATTGTCTTCAAGCTAAGAAAAAGAATTGAGAGTGTTAAAATTAGTTCCATCAAAAAACATGTGTATGTCGTACAGCATAATGGCAAGAGTCACAGACAAAAAGACAAGTTTGATGAGCGAAAGAAGGCTTTCAGATGAGGTTAGTTTTAAGGTACGTTTACGTTTACACACAACGATTTGTCGAGCCGATACTGACGCAATATCACGTGATTCTTGCTGTATACGTATGCATGCAAAAAACAAGAAAAAAATGTTAATTCAGAATTGTGACTACCAGCCTACTTGTGCTGTTCGACTATGCCTTTGATTTTTGTAGTTTTAATTGTCAGTGAATACTATGGGAAGGATCTAATTAAATCCAAACATAAGTGCTAACTCTAACAAATAAAGAAGATAACTCTTTCTTTAGTTGGTTCATAGTGGTTTAACTGGTTTTGAATGAAGGGGGGGTACATTTAAACATAAATGTTTATATACTGTACACATGGATATAGACAATTGCGTAAACATTTATCCCTCTCAATTCTTTATCTAGCCAAATAAAGTGGTGTGTTGAAGTCAGTTCGGTTGATTGTGTAAGTTTGCAGAGCCAAACTTTACGTCATTGAATGCAAGTCTTTTCTCCTAATGTCTGTTATCTCCAAAGAGTACTCGATCAGTTGTCTATACTTTAAGGGGCGGTGGCACGTAGCCAGGATAGCGTTATCCACTGGATAGCAAGTTTTTTTACACTTTTATAAAAAATATTAAAAAAAGTATAAGATTCGAACTAAACGATCACAGAAATAAAAACATTGTTTCGAAGATTAAGAAATTTTTTTGTCGTATGAAAAATATAAACACCATTTTTAAGTTTAAAAATATCCAATGGATAACGCTATCAGGAGGCTTTGTGCAACCGGCCCTGAGCAATAATATTCGAGTAATAACAAGCGTTTGTGTGTATCTAATTTTCAAAATTAAAAAGTGTGTGTATTTTTTAAATCTACAGCTTACAAGCCTGATATTTGATATTGATAAATCGAGCAGCTTATTCATGTCCATGCAAATTACGCTCGCTTGACAAAGAATGCAATATGTTGGTGAGATTTCCGGAAGACTAACAAAATTCCGTTGACGTTTTTTTTACATATTAGCAAGTTGACACAGCATGCTGAATTTCTTTTTAAGTAAACGACATATACGCTTTATGGAAATTACACACGCTATTCACAAATAATATACTTTAAGTGTTCAACTATAGTTATACATCGTACTTATTATACATCACAGCTTTACTGGTCAGGCTTCAAATAACAAAATATGTAACGGCTATCAGCCTGCTCATGAAGTTCAACTCAACAATGCCACTGCAGGCATTGCTGCATGCAAAATATGGTGGTCAGTTTACTCAATTGTTATTGAAGGTTTATGAAGGGATCATATTTAATCTGTACTCATATTGTAACAAACACTAACTCTAACCAATGAAGAAAATAACTCTTTCTTAATTTGGTTCATAGTGGTTTAGAATAACTGGGGGAACATTTAAGTTTTATAAGCCCCTATATAAATTTTAGGGAGCTAAAGCTCCCTTAGCCCCTCCGCTTCCTACGCCTATACACACATATACACATCTATACACATATATAATGGTTATCAACTAATCAACAGTTTAATTCGTGCATATTATTTATCATTTGGGGTTATAATTAAGGGTGCATGCAAATGACTGTTTTACTTTTCATTCTCGTTGTATGAAGACAAGCTTTTACCTCAGGGAAACTCGATTACAAAGTTTGCTATTTTAGCTAAATACTATTAATCCTATTCTGTTCTTGCTCATTTCACGAATTATGTCAACATTTGTTTGTTTGGTTTTGGTCTAGATCAGCAAAAAGAAGATTTCAAAAAAAAGTGAATATTAGAGAATATGAACATGCTCTATGTTGCTCAATGTATAAAGACTACCGTGAAATTGGCACCACATTGGGCACAACATTCAACACAACATTCATCACAACATTCAACACCACATTCAACTAAAATTTATCATTGAAAATGATAAATCGAAAAATCGTCTTTAAAACACGTTTTCCATCAAATAAAACAGTAAAAAACAATTCTTAACTGTTTATTACTATTTTACTGTCATAACCATCACAAAAATGTATAAAGTCAAGAAATTGAAAGAAAACACTAAGACTTATATTACAGTGTACTTTCCATTTGTCTTAATTAGCCTATAATTTAAAAGTACATGGTATTTTTTAGCCCAGAATAGATAATTATATTGCCTAAAAATATGTCAAAATCTGGAGAGTGCACAAAATATAAATGATAGAAAACATCTACAAAGTCGGATGACACGAATACGCGTAATATAATATTATATAATTAACTTCCTATATCAAAGGTATTTTTGCAAACAAAGGCCTGTAAATAAAAAACTACACGGTGATTTTTAAACTTGGCCATACTGTTGATATGTTTATTCTCTATAATATATATCAAAATCTGGAGGTACAAAATAAGTTGTAAAATCATCAGCAGTCGGATGACGAATGCGCGTAATATAATCTTGCATAAATAAGTTAAAATTCCGGTTCTTTAATAAACAAAGCTTGTAAATTAAAAACTACACGGTAGAATAAACTTGGCAGAATATAGATAATTATATTACTAAATATATCAAAAGAGTAGATTTTAAAAAAATAAGTTGTAGAAATCATCAACAAAGTCGGATGTCCACGAATACGCGTAATATAATATTATATAATTAACTTTCTATATCCAGGTAACTTTGCAAACAAAAAGAACTATAAATAAAACTACGGTAGGGAACTAAACTTGGCCATATTATGTAGAATATTTTATTTATCTATAACATATCCAAAATCTGGAGAGTGCACAAAATAAGTTGCCAGAAAATCATCAGCAAAGTCGGATGACTTACGAATGCGCGTAATATAATCTTGCATATTTATGTTAAGAATTCAGGTTCTTTAATAAACAAAGCCTTATGAATTAAAAACTACACGGTAGAATTTTTTAAACTTGGCAGAATATAGATAATTTTATTGCCTAAAATATATCCAAAATCTGGAGAGTGCACAAAAAAAATAAGTTATGAAAATCATCGGCAAAGTAGGATGCCACGAATACGTAATATAAGTATTTAATAATTAACTTCCTATATCAAAGGTATCTTTTGCAAACAAAGGCCTGTAAATAAAAACTACGGTAGAATTTTTTTAAACTCGGCCATATTGTAGATATTTTTATTTATCTATAATATATCCAAAATCTGGAGAGTGCACAAAATATAAAGGAATAAGTATTCCTTGAGAATAAACCGTGAAGTTGGACCACATTCAGACAAACAGCTCTATAGCTAAAAACTACGGTAGAATTTTTTTAAACTCATAGTATATTATAGGAATTTTTATATTGTCTAAAAATATATCAAAATTTGGAAAATTGTGGCCAATTAAATTGTTCCTGAGTTCTTGGCCATACTGTTGATATGTTTATTCTCTAAAATATATCCAAAAGATACAGGAGAGTGCACAAAAAAATAGGATTGTAGAAAATCATCGGCAAAGTCGGATGACCACGAATGCGCATGTTATAATCTTGCATAAATAAGTTAAAATTCCGGTTCTTTAACAAACAAAGTACTTATAAATAAAAAACTACACGTAGGAATTTTTTTTAAACTTAGCCAGAATATAGATAATTATATTGCCTAAAATATATCAAAATCTGGAGAGTGCACAAAAAAAGTTGTAGAAATCATCGGCAAAGTCGGATGACACGAATACGTAATATAATTTAATAAGTACTTCCTATATCAAGGTATCTTTGCAAACAAAGGCCTGTAAATAAAAAACTACACGGTAGAATTTTTTTAAACTTGGCCATATTGTAGATATTTTTATTATCTATAATATATCCAAAATCTGGAGTGCACAAAATATAAAGGAATAGTATTCCTTGAGAATAAACCGTGAAGTTGGCACCACCATTCGACAAACATCTATAGCTAAAAAAACTACACAGTAGAATTTTTAAACTCAAATTATATTATAGAATTTTTATATTGTCTAAAATATCCAAAATTTGGAAAGTGCACAAAAATATAAATGATAGAAAAACATCGGCAAAGGATTGGATGACTCAAATGCGTAATGTGTAATCTTGCATAAATAAGTTAAAATTCAGTTCTTTAACAAACAAAGACCTACTAAATAAAAAACTACACGGTAGAATTTTTAAACAGCCATACTGTTGATATGTTTATTCTCTAAAATATATCCAAAATCTGGAGAGTGCACAAAAAAATAAGTTGTAGAAAATCATCTGCAAAGTCGGATGGCTTACGAATACGCATAATATAGTATTTAATAATTAACTTCCTATATCAAGGTATCTTTGCAAACAAAGCCTGTAAATAAAAAACTACACGGTAGAATTTTTTAAACGGCCATATTGGCAGATATTACTGTATCTATAATATATCCAAATCTGGAAGTGCACAAAAATAAGTTGTAGAAATCATCGGCAAAGTCGGATGACTTACGAATACGCGTAATATAATCTTGCATGTGATGAACAGTTGTTTTTATTTTGCTTTGTCGTGACGTGGCGCGTGCATTTCACGTGATTGAAATTTGGGATTATCACAGAAGGGAAAGTTGTTGTTGAAAATAAAAGAATTCGAGATGTTGTTGTTGTTGAATAACGTAAGTGTTTTCTTTTGACGACTTCGTTGTAAAAATATGATTTTATCATGCAACGTGCATGACATTGCATATTTAAGTTAAGAATTCCTGTTCTTTAACAAACAAAGCCTTATAAATAAAAAACTACACGGTAGAATTTTTTTAAACTTGGCCATATTGTAGATATTTTTATTGCCTAAAATATATCTAAAATCTGGAGAGTGAACAAAAAATTTATTAGTACAATTCACTTTTTATTAAATTGTTTAAAAATAGTAAACTCTGTTTGGTTGTTAGTACCAAATTAATTATGCAGTGACGTAACAGTGCTGGTTATTTTTTTTGAAAATTTGTTCTAGTTGCTCATCGCTTTAATTTTTTGAAAATTTAGTGAATGAAGTAAATGACTTGTTTTTGGAGTAGTCGTGACCAAGTATTACTTTAATGCAGGACCTTTACGTCACGGTATAATTAGACATGTGCATTATTTATATTGTATTTTTACAGACTTACTAGATAGTTACTTTTACTTTATTATCTTATAATTGAAATCAGCTATGTACCACAGTATTTTTCTTTCCTATCGCATTTTTTACGTTGTTGACACGATCAGAATATCGATTAACAATTTCAATTTTTCTGGAAATGCTCCTCTTGCATTCACAAACTTATAGCAAGTTACTTTATGCCCGTTTCCGCTTTCTTAACACGTCACTTGTAGCTAAATAGAAATCACAGTTATTCATAGATGATTTAGTATTCTCAATGTATTCCTCACAGGTTTATAATGCTTTAGTATATATTTTTTACAATTACAAATCAGCACTTACAGTTTATAGCACAAGTCCTCATTTTTTGTATCTTCCACAGTATGTTTTATTGATGTTGAAGAATTTACTGCAATATTATTGTAACGGTTACAATTGGAATATCCATGGAGAGATTTTTTCTGAAAATGTTATTTATGTATACTGAAGTAAATGAAAATACGTTATTGCAATAATTGTTAGAGACTTGAATTTGGTTTTCGGCAGATTTCAGCAATTACATTAGCAGCAATTAATCTGCTTTTACAGGTACATACCAGTAGTTTGAGGCACAAGTGGAAGCGGCTATTTGTGCTGATCATGACCAACGAACGTCGAATCTGAAAGATTTTACCATAAACGCGATTGCTCTAATTTTTCCAGTTTCTAGGCGAGTGCCAAGTAAAACGATTGTTTCCATTCTTTTTAAATTTATAATTACAATTTTTTGTACTTTTCATTGATTTTAGAGTGAATGGCAATAACATGTTCATTTTCACAACGCTTTGAAAGGAAGCTGTGTTGAATTTTTTTATTTATTAGAGCAATCAGCGTTTCTGCTGATACATATGTATTGTGTGTATTCTGACCATTGAAATGCAAGCATCGATTGGAGAAGCAAAAATAAGCAAAGTACGTATTCGTAACGAATGTTTAAAAACACGCTCCAGTTATTTAACAAACGTCTTATGGTAAAATCTTTTCAGATTTTGACGTTCGTTGATATCATGATCAGCACAAAATAGCCGCTTCCACTTGTGCCTCAAACTACTGGTATGTACCTGTAAAAGCAGATTAATTAAAGCCAAGTACGTAATTCTGAAATCTGCCGAAAACCAAATTCAAGTCTCAACAATTATTTGCAATAACGTATTTTCATTTACTTTCGAGTATACATAAATAATTTTCAGAAAAAATCTCTCCATGGATATTAATTGTAACCGTTGTTAACACAATTAAATTCTTCAACATCAACAAAATATACTGTGGAAGACAAAAATAGGGACTTGTGCTGATAAATTGTAAGTGCTGATTTGTAATTTCATAAAAAATATATACTAAAGCATTATAAACCTGTGAGAATACATTGAGAATGCTAAATCATCTATGAATAACTGCATTTCTATTTAGCTACAAGTGACGTGTTAAGAAAGCGGGAAACAGGCATAAAGTAACTTCATATAAGTTCAGAATGCAAGAGGAGCATTTCCAGAAAATTGGAAATTGTTAATCGATATTCACAGTCAGTGTCAACAACGTAAAAATGCGATAGAAAGAAAAATACTGTAGTAAATAATAGCCAAATTTCTAATTATAAGATAATAAAGTAAAATGAATTATCAGTAAGTCTGTAAAAATACAATATAAGTAATGCACATGTCTAGTATACCGTGACGTAAGGTCCTGCATTAAAGTAATACTTGGTCGACTACTCCAAAACAAGTCATTTTACTTCATTCCCCACTAAATTTTCAAAAAATTAAAACTGATGAGCAACTAGAACAAATTTTCAAAAATAACCAGCACTGTTACGTCACTGCATAATAATTTGGTTACTAACAACCAAGCAGGTTTACTATTTTAAACAATTTAATAAAAGAGTAGATTGTACCTAATAAATTTTTGTTCACTCTCAGATTTAGATATATTTTAGGCAATAAAAATATCTACAATATAGCCAAGTTTAAAATTCTACCGTGTAGTTTTATTTATAAAAAAGGCTTTGTTTGTTAAGACAGGAATTCTTAACTTAAATATGCAATGTCATGCACGTTGCATGATAAAATCGTTATTTTACAGCAGAAGTCGTCAAAGAAACACTACGTTATTCAACAACAGCAACATCTCGAATTACATTTTCAACAACAACTCCCCTTCTGTGATAATCCCAAAATTTCAATCACGTGAAATGCGCGCCACGTCACGACAAAGCAAAATAAAAACAACTGTTCATCACATGAAAGATTATATTACGCGTATTCGTGTGTCATCCGACTTGCCGATGATTTTCTACAACTTATTTTTTGTGCACTCTCAGATTTTGGATATATTATAGACAATAAAATATCTACAATATAATGAAGTTTAAAAAAAATTCTACCGTGTAGTTTTAATTTTACAAGGCTTTGTTTATTAAAAGACCCGAATTCTTAACATAAATATGCAAGATTATATTACTGCGCGCATTCGTGTCATCCGACTTTATGATGATTTTCTACAACTTATTTTTTGTGCACTCTCAGATTTTGGATATGTTATGAACCAATAAAATATCACAATATGGCCAAGTTTAAAAATTCTACCGTGTAGTTTTAATTTACAAGGCTTTGTTTATTGAAGAACCAATTCTTAACTTAAATATGAAGATTATATTCACGCGCATTCGTGTCATCCGACTTTGCCGATGATTTTCTACAACTTATTTTTTGTGCACTCTCCAAATTTTGGATATATTTTTAGGCAATATAATTATCTATATTCATAAAGTTTAAAAAATTCTACCGTGTAGTTTTAAGTTATACGCTAATTAAGAGAAATGGAAAGTACACTGTAATATAAATCTTAGTGTTTTCTTCAATTTCTTGACTTTTATACATTTTTTGTGATGGTTAAGACAGTAAAATAATAATAAACAGTTAAAATTGTTTTACTGTTTATTTGATGGAAAACGTGTTTTAAAGACAGATTTTCGATTTATCATTTTGAATGATAAATTTTAGTTGAATGTGGTGTTGAATGTTGTGATGAATGTTGTGTTGAATGTTGTGCCCAATGTGGTGCCAATTTCACGGTAGTGTATAAAGACCTGTGCGCCGGAGCCATGTTTTTATATATTTTACAAGAGCCAGAGTTGAGATAAAAATACAATGTTGGGCGGCGAGCGAGATATGTAAAGTTACAAAGTTATCTTATATTTCGTTAATAACATTAAACAAAATTTAAGAAAGTGTTTCCAGGTTTTCGTGTCATTATACGCCTTTACAGTTTACATATTCAACACTAAAATACATACCTTCTTTAATGTTGATTTAATCCGTCCTCACAACTTAGAAAGAATTAGATATTTTTTCTATCTTTTGCGATTCACCTTTTGATTACGTTTTCTTCAAGCATATTTACAAGGATGGTTTCTCACATAAAATACAAGTATAAGGCTTTTAAGATCTATGGGCTTCCGTGTTTGACTGTCGCTAGGGAGATCTACACGACTTATGATCATGTGACATAAATAAGTTATTCTGTCCAGAGCTCAATGGTGCCGACCCTCTATTTCTATGGTGTGAGTGAACGAGTATTCTGCAATCGCTCTGTGATTTGTAAAGGTATTTATATACTTTGGTGGTATTTGCATGATTTTCTGTATTTGAATGTTTCCCTTAGTAAAATAAGCATTAATCACATTTCCTCATTTACGACTTACACATGTGGGGGGAGGCTTAATTCGCACTTTTTCATCGCCATGTAGCACCAGGGTTTTTTCACAAATCAAAGTATTGGCGTTGTGATGTGATTTTGCATCGCATTTTTGTTGTTCATTGTTTTACATAACTATATTTCAAGCACGTGGTTGACGCCATATTTTATTTTTTATTGCCCTATGCAAGAAAGTCACACTTGTCCTTTATGTTTAACATATTCTATGGACAAAAACAGGCAACTGTATCATGAATAATTCCTTTTTATTTAAATTTCACTGCAATCACTATAACAACTGTTCTTTAATTGTATTGTCTTTATGGCAACAAAAGGAATCGTGAGCCGCTTTGTTTTATGCTAAGGAAACGAAATGCATTTACAGATTGCATTCTTGCAGCTACGAGTTTAACGAGATTTAAGAATTGTCGTGGTAATAATGGATTTTTGTCTTTTATCCTTTGCGTATGTGTGTTTTGTTTTCATTTGCACGTAATTTTGGGTAATATTACAGCAATGGAAGGAATTATGCGTTGGGTTGGATTAATAAGAATTCATTACTTGAAAATTCATAACAATGTTATTTTGATGAAATTTCCGTTTATTTCTTTGAAATCATATTTTCAAAACATTGGCCTTAAAGTATATGTGTTAGTGTAATAGGTTAAATAAAGTATTATTAGCTACTAGTAAGTGTAGTATTATTTGTGCCTACCTTGGGGGTGTTTATAATTGTACAAATAGTTGTGCTAAATTATATTTGTATGTTTTTAGATGTCTCAATCATGTCAACCTTCATCACAAGAGTCAGATATTTTATCTCAGGGGACCTTTCAAGAGATATGGGCTTCCTTGCAAAGGACATTCAGTGATCCCACCTGGTATGATATTGTTCATGTTAAAATTGTTTAGGGATATTTATGGTTAGTGAGCTTGATACAGTAAGTATCTTTCAAGATGTGTTGGTCATTGTGGTTCCATTTGCATTGGTTGAATTTGATATTGACTTTTACTGGTTGAGTACATTTTCGTAAAATGTAGCAAATTTACTTATTTGCTTTGTGCATTTTTAGTGTTTTGGATACAATTCCTAGAAAAATTGAATATAGATATCAAGATTATAAAGTTAATAACATGTAAACTTTGTGTATTACATATTGCTATTAACTTTTATAACCTGTTGAATGCTTAGATTTGTATTCTCAGGAAATATATGATTCTTCATTCAATATCATCTTTACTTCCTTTTCCTATGTCCTGTCCTTCACTGACTTCCATCATTCAATCTTGTATGTATTGTGTGCCTGGTGGCACGCACGTTGTTCTTGAACATTTGTGAAGTTCATGAGCAAAAATATACATGATGCTTAATTGTTGCCTTCTTTTTGTTTTACCATGGAACAAACAGTGTTCTCGACACAAGTTGATAGCAATATTTTAATTTGCAACATTAGAATATCATTGATTTCTTTTGTGTGCTGTCGCCCGGAGTAACAATGTGTCATACCTTTATGCTTTAGAAGTTACTTCCATCCTGTGTATGGGTCAATAATGCTGACTTGGGGATATTTTAGTTAGTATTTCCTTGAGTTGTTGCTCGTCTGTGATCAAAGAAAATGAGGACACTTTGCAGGGATGGCATTTATTCTTTAATCATTTTTTCTTTAATCTTCTTTAATGATTAAAGAAGATTTGAATCAAAACTTAAAATTGTCTTTAATGTTCCTTATTTATGCTCTTACGTCTGAAATAGTGTTTATCCAATGTCACATTAAAATATTAAATAACAGCATATTTTCTCCATGGTTCACTTGTGCATTCACTATGTAATATGAGGTTGTCTTGATGAGAATACAGAGCCTGGTGACTTGTTAAAGTCTCAAGATGGCGGCACAACAAAATAAAAATTTATATTATTTCATATTTGCATTTTTAGCACTATTGAATATTTAGCTCAAGGAATCGTATTTCCTTCTTGACAATTTGTTTGAAATTTTATTAAAAGTTTAATGGTTTTTCGAAAAGTTTTCTATTTAATTGTCTTTAATTGTCTTTAATTGTCTTTAATTAGTTAAAGAATAAAGAAAAAATTTTCAAAAAACCTTCTTTAATCCATCTGACCTTTGTAATGCATGTTGCCATGTGCTTGGTATGCTCGTTCATAACCATTCCATGTTTTACGTATTAGATCTTTACATTTGTCATTGTAGCAAATGTTTTCTTGGCTTTTGCTTGTCCAGTAATGTAGGTATTAGTTGATATAGTTAGATATCATGTGAAAGCAAGAAAAGGTGTAAGATGTGACAGTCACTTGAAATATTCCTATGTTCACATGAGCCATATTGTGTATTGTGTGGCTTTCATCCTTCTGGTCCTTGCCTCATTTTTTGAGTGGTTATAGAAATTCAATAGAATGTAATAAGCTTTTGTCTCTTGAAAAAATCAATCTTTCTATTGACTTCCACTGGCATTTGTTCAACATTCAAGTTCTCTTATTTGGTAATTGACATCAAAGAAATGCAATCAACTCCTTACATTGTAAATCTTATCCCTTCTATTGTGGTGATAAATCAATATATGTCACAGAGGTGGGCTTTGTTTTACAAATGACCATTGTTGTGATAACCAGAATTACAAAGGCTTCTTCTTGATAAAATAATCTGAAGCTTTGGTTTATACAAAGAAGGTTTATTTAATAGTATCAACTTAACACAAAGCAGGCACGTGTAGAAAGCGCCATATATAAAGTAAGAACAGGAAAGTTATTGAGTTACAGATTACGGAACACGTGATTACATTGACGTAACTATTATATTCTAACACTTCTCTTGTTTATAAGTTATTGCTTGAATATACTTAACTTTTAATATTTCCTATCAGTCTTTCTGAAAGTGAAAAGTTTTGTGTGTGCTTATTTATGTTTGGTTTCAATTTTTTATTCTTAAAAATAACCAGCTGTGATAATAGCTTTTGTAATTTACATCCTAAAAGTCATTAGCTTGCTGAACAATGCCACATATGGTTATGTTTTTCAAAGCATATAAAGAATTTTTGTTTTGTAAATGTTTGCTTCTCTGCTGTTTGGATTCTGTGCCTGTATTTTTGTATTGTATTTTTGGATCCGTTGTTGTGCGCAAAATTTACTTATAACATCACTTATGTTTTGAATCTTTGTTCAATTGTAATGCATGATTAGATAGCTTAACATGACAATTTTGAATAATTAGTTCAGTCTGCACAATTTCATTGGCTTGACAAGTTTGGGTAATTTACCCACCCACATTACTTTTGATGGACACTGCTTTTGACTTTTTAATGCATGCACTGGTCTCCATTGATGTAGTTTACATGTTCATGTTTTACTTTATTCATGACATAAGGAAGCTCTTTTAACATGACTTGAAAGTGCTTATGAAGCAATGTTTTAATACCCTTGTTAATATAGTGGCCTAATCAAAATCACTTTACTGTTTGTTTATGTATGTTTCTGTTAAAAAAAATTGCACAGCACTCTGTAGTGTCAACAAGATGGGACTTATGAAAATTTTATCAATGTAGGATTAGGTGTGGTAAATGAGGTGATAGAGTGAAAAGTGATTAATGTATGCATTAGAAAAGAGGAGAAGTCAAAGTTGATGTTAAATTTTTATTTTTTATCTTATAGATCATGATGAGATAGAACTTTCATACACGAAGTATAACTTTCAGGTAGACTAATTTGTGCCACATACACTGCTAGGTTTATTTTTTTATGGACTTGCTTTATTTATTAAATGTAACAGACATTTTGTAAGCAATGACTTAAATCTGTATTGTGATTTCTTTATGAAATTATTTGATTATAGTTAGAAAGTGTTCAAATGGTTTAGCAGATGGAAAATAGATATTTCTGTTAAGGGGGTGGTGTTTTAAAGATGTACATTTACAGCTATACTTCTACAGTCAGTGATGTAGGTGTGCTTTCATGAAAGTGCCCTGAAAGTTGGGATTTATTTGTTTTTGAAAGGAAGATTCAGTTTAATTTATTTAGCTCAGATGCAGTTTAGAAAAGTTAAGATGATATTTCATATTTTATCCAAAATCAAAAGGCTACAAAGTTTGCATCATTTATGTGAATCTTATTTATTTGTCAATTTAGGAAAAAGAAAGTTTGCCATTGACCAATGGCCATGATGATTAAAGTACAATGTTGAATGTAAGAAATGGTATTTCTAATTTCTACCAGTTGTTATTCTAAGAATATTTTATGTATGTAGTGGGAAAAGAGAACTTGAATTAAAACTATAATGGTTGAGACCAGTATGTTTTATGTTGTGCGACAATATAAACAAAACATTTTCTTTTGTTGCACATTATTAAAAAACACGTGATCAGTTGATTTAAAATAACGTTAGATGAAGTAGTGCCAAGTAATCTTTGATCATTTTGCCATGTGATTTAACATCGTAGCTATCAGATGAAGGAATTGCACAGCTAATTTTGTTGACAATTCTATTTTTAAAGCTTTAGTAAAATTTGAACATTTAAAATAGTAGCGAGACTTGCTGAGTGGAAATCAAATTCATTACATATATTGTATAAATAAAATTTAATGTAGGTTAAAGGAGGTTAAGTTGGAATGGAACTTCCTTGCACGTTAAGTGAAACTTGTATTTATTTATTGATTAGAAGGCTCTCATGAATGGAGTTCATAAGAATCGTTAGAAGAGGGAGATTATTTTAAAGTCGTCTAGGTTGGGGGTGTGTCCAGTTGCGTTAATGTGAGGCAAAATGCTCGATAACTTGAAGGGTGGGAAACTTAGTTTGCCTACAAGGGGGATATTGCCGTCTCCGAAAGTGGTGTGTAGATGAAGTGTAGTTTGACCCACATACAAACCGTAGCAGCTTCAACACTTGTCCTCAAAGGGAACGTATCTCTTCTTTCTTCCCCAGTGCATTAAGATTTATTTTAGAACTATTGGGTTAGTGCTCTTTACTTAAAACAGTTCTTTTAAGAACTATCAACTTATTATATTACTTTTACCATTCACTATGGTATTTGCTATCTTTAGAACTATTTTACAACTTTTGGTATATTTCTATGGCTCTAATTAAAACTTTATGTTGGGCATTAATTTTTATTATACGAATTTGAACATTTAGGAAACAATAAATTTGTAGTGAGTAGTTCAGCTTTTAAACTTACATTATTGTCTTTTTTCTTCACGCACAACAGAAGAAACAAACGACAAATATTGCCTTATAACAATTGTTCGTTATTTTTCTAGGGGGAAGGTCATGTAAATATAGAAATAGAGCTGGCTCCAATTCTTAGCAATAAGGATTATCCAGGAATATACAATTTTAATATTGAGTTTGAGCCCACAGTTTATCCAATAACCAAGCAACACCGTGTCTTTACGTTGAAGAACGTAAAAAGTTATTTGTTAAGATGCAATGTGTCATTCAATAATGTTTAAAATAAAGGTAAAAGAATCAAATCGATTTCTGTATTTTTATTCTCAATTTTGTGAGGAATGTAATGTTAGATATTTTATCTAGGCAATCACCCTCTGGTAGCGGAGATTCGTGAGTATTCTTATGTACAAAACCTGAAAATTATCAAGAAATTGTTGTCCGTTGTCCAAATCATAAAAATACATTGCCCAGAAAGTAAGACTCACCTTTTTTAAAACTTGAGAGATGAAACGACTTTTAATATGAATTGACTTTATTTGTTTTAAAAGAGTATCCTAGCATGTAATGAGATGTGATAATCCACAAACAAAGATGCAAGAAAGTTGCTAAAGACAAAAAGGTTGTCTATATTCATACAGCTGATGCTATGAAGAGCAGATGGTATATGTGCTGCTCTTGTATTTTATTTTAGCACTTTAATTTCTTTACATACACAGGTATTTAGTAATTTTGCTGTAAATTATTTTGCAGATAAGGGATATCGCCAGGAATTGTTTAGATTTACATGCTTTAACTCTTGTGTTGGATGAATGAACGACTGGAATATGGGTACATTATTTAATTACTTTTATTGTATAGTATGGATTTGATGGATTATAAGGAATGAGATAGTACATACATGTATTGTATGTGATATACATGTATGTCAAAGGCTCATACTTTCTCCTCTGTCAGTTCTAGGGACTAGGGTTGAAGGTTTAGCTGTAGTTGAGATCCGTATATGTGCTTCACCTGGAAGGGACTACATTGACAAGGACCTTGGATCTAATTCAAAGCTAAACAAACACCAGGACAACGAACCCAGTTCAACGACAGACGTCACATCATCCACAACAACATTATACCCCCCTCGACAGAGTGTACTCATGTCAACTGTTAAAGACTCCAGCTCACCCAAACTGTTCCAGTTCTCTATCACGCAAGGACAACAACCTCGTAAACGACGTAAGTTTTACGTATGAAAGAATTCATAGAAAGTTTCTTCCTATGTGCTATGATATGAGATATGTATGTTTTTTGAAAATTTTGTATTCATAAGTAAGCACGTGATTTTAATCGACATTATTTTCCAGTAAATCCTTATGTGAGCGATGGATTTGTTGTGGATTTGAAGTGGAGCCAAGAATGTGCTGATTCATCTTCAAGTTCCGATGAAACGTTTTATCTGAAGGTGAGAACAATTGGAGATTATGTGAAATGATTATCACCACGAAGGTATTTTACTTTTTTTAAAAAAGGTACATGGTCAGAGGCGTTATGAATTATTAACGAAAATCAACGAGGCTCTCCATTTACTAGATGGTGTAAAGGCACCTGATCAAATACCAAACAAGTAATTTTACGCGAGAGATTTTTCACCTTCAAACATTATTGTCATTATTTTTAATGTTATGTGCATTCACTAATCGTTTTAAGATATGCAAGTGATGAAAGAAGACCTCCAGAATTCACCAGAATTCAGCCAAGAAATAATGATAAGGTACAGGATGTGCATTCTGAAACTCAGGTATATTTTCACGATGACTTTTCACCGTCATTTCAATTCATGACATCTCAATTCGTCGGTACATATTTTTGTCTTTTTTGATTTGATATATTTCGTTTGGTTTTAGCAACTTCAGCACATTCGTAAATTTGACTTCACTAACTTCTTTTGCTTAATTTTGCGTAATTTTGACTTCACTAACTTCTTTTGAAGTAATGATGAAGGACTGAATATGAATTGTTGTTTAGGAACATGAAGCAAATCTTCGTCAACTTCAAGATCGTATCAGAGATGAAGGGAAAAGGTCATTACAATCTGAGACTTTCAACAGTCTTGATGACTTTGTTGGTGATGATGATGATGAAAATGAAGTTATCATGAATACAAGTGGAAGGCAGCCACTGGGAGCAAAATCAGGTGAGGTGCATCAGTTTTATTAAAGTGTGATGTTTACTTAAGATGATAATGATAAAATTTGTGTTTTGGGGTAATTCCTCATGGTTTTGGATCAATGGCCGGAGGGATATTTCCGATAGAATTATTCATGATGTTTGTTTATGTTTGATAATGTGCAGCATTTGATATAGGATGGATATGTACATGATTTTGTGTGGGGGGGTAGTGCTTTGGTTTGTGTGTTAGACGTTGGTATTCTACTTGTAGCCTGCCATTGAATGTCACTCATATTTTTTAACTCTACCGTGTTTTTATATGGCTGGGAAATTATGGAAATTTTCTACAATAAAATGCACTAATAATAGTGCATTTGCTTTTTGTATTTCTAACATTTCACTTGTATTCTTATAGGATAACAGTTCATTGTCGCCTGGGGACAGCAGGGATGGCATTTATTCTTTAATCATTTTTTCTTTAATCTTCTTTAATGATTAAAGAAGATTTGAATATTTAGCTCAGGAATAAATATTTTCTTTTTGACAATTTGTTTGAAATTTTGTTAAAGTTTTAATAGTTTTCTCGAAAAGTTTTCTTAATTGTCTTCAATTGAATTAAAGAATAAAGAAAAAAAATTTTCAAAACAGCATGCCATAAACAGTGCTGGCTCAGAAAACAAGTTTGGCCTCTTGTTGCCATTTTGGCCACTTTTCAAACCATATTTGGCTCAGGGTTGTTAGTTTGGCCTTTTTGAGGCCAAATAACTCGTTACAGTCTTTTTTTCTTTTCTGGCTCAGGAATTTTTTTTGGCTATTTGGCTACTTTTGGTCTCTTTACTCAAAACAATTTTAAAATTTTTATTGAGCTTTATTTGTAAAAATCTCTTAAATGTACAAAATGCGATGGAAATACAACTAAAAATGATCATAAGGATCAAACTGTTGAGCTGGCAGTACAAAAAAGTACTCAAGAATCCATATTAATGGGGAAAGTTTTTGGTCTTTTCTCGATAATATCTTTCGATCCATTTACCACAAGATATTATCATACAATTTAATTAAAGCACTGATCCACATACGTCTGCACAAGATATAGTTCTTCAATTAAAGCATTGTTCGTTAATTCTTCCAATCGAAGAAACAACGACATCCATACCATCGCGTTGTACATGAAGCCATCATAAATTATCAATTTTGGCAGACCTCTTGCAGTAAACAAAAGAAAATATTCGACTAAGATGTCTCTACTTGCGTGTCAAGTCGCAGGCACTCTATCATTTTGAGACAGAAAGATCAAATCAAAATAATTCCCCTCTATTCAATTCACATAACAAATTCATCATTTTCAACATTTCCTAAATAAGTTGATCGATGTAAAATCATCAAAACAAGAACCCAGTAAGCAATTTGAAAATTGCTAATTACTTTACAAATGTATTAAAAATTTTACAACTTTAAATGAGCCATCAATGTACTTAAGGATATAACAACAATTCAAACTAGAGTGTTAGGTGTTAATCATGTTGATGTTTTCATATTCGTACAGCAAGGAATGGGTTGGTTTGCTTCAGGAGAATGGAAATTACGAAAAAAGCAAAGATTTTCATAGACAGGCAGTAGAAAATTCAAACAAAGCATTTGGACCTGACCATGTTAATATAGCGACAACGTACAACAATCCTGGGTTTGGTTCCACAAAGATATGGGAAATTACGAAAAACAAAAGATTTTACGACGAACATTAAATTTACACAAAAGCATTTGGACCTGATAATGTTAGTATCGCGAGAACTTACAACAATCTGGTTTGTTTACAGTAAAATAGGAGGTACGAAAAGCCAAACATTTTTGCATACAAGCGGTGGATTCAAACGAAAGTATTTGGACCTGACCATGTTAATATCGCGACAACGTATTACAACAATCTGGGTTTGGTTTACAGTAAAATAGGAGAGTACGAAAATGCCAAACATTTTTGCATACGAGCAATGGAAATTCAAACGAAAGCATTTGGGTCTGACCATGTTAATATCGCGACAACCTACACGTCGTTCCCTGAGAATTTCTTTTGTAATTTTCAATTTTGACTGTAAGAAGTATAGTTTTTTAAAAATGAAATTGCTTTCTTATAGTTTTTAAAACAACATTAAAAACTGAAGTCGTGAAGAAATTTGCAAATAAACAGGTATGTTTAGAAAATGGATAAAAAGGAAAGGATGAGCGCTAAGTAAACATTTTCACATTTTTTTGGATGAATTTCAATCAAACGTTTTTTACAGGTTTCTTCTAAAACAATCGGTAATTCGTCAACGTCAAAACCAAGGTCAACGATGTAAATGACAAAAAACTAAATCCATCATTAAAAGAAAATCCATCAAATATAACTGTAAAGCTCTGAAAAGACTTCTTTAAAGACGATCATTAAAGAAGCCATCAAAAAAGATTTATACAGTGGAAGATGTGCTGATGATGATCTTAACATTTGTGAAATTACTTTACTTTTAGTGTAGAGTCATGAATATTTTAAACATCAGTTCATTACTGTGATTTGATATTTGCTTTAAAATTGTGAACAATGCAGTTGTTTTAACGATGGAGAACTTTTTCAAACAAATTTCATTGCTTTGAAGTACATCAATGGAATTATGTATGATCATTCAGTTCTTTATCCTGTGATGTAATTCTAACTTTTCTTTTTAGTTGGAGGTCACAGCTGTAGAGACTGTGGAAGGATGTATACTTATCCCGATTATTTAGAAACATTTAAAACGATGTCAATGCTTGTTTGTACGAAGATCCTGGGAATGTCCACGTTGTGGTCAAAGAAATTACAGTAGTAGAGACTGTCTAAATGTTCACATGAAAAATGAATGCTGGAAAAAATCCACGATTAAAACGACATGTGAGGGTTCAAACAGGAGAGAAACCTTATCATTGCAAACATTGTGGTAAAATGTTGGACTAGCTTTCTAAATTGAATAAACATGTTAGGATACATACTGGAGACAAAACCTTACCAATGTGAAAATTGTAGTAAAAGGTTACACAGCTTGGTACCAAAACGTCATGGTGGCGATACATGGAGAGAAACATATAAGTATGAACATTGTGGTAAAAGATTTACACAGCTTGGTAACTTAAAACGTCATGGTATGACAGGAGAGAAACCTTATAAATGTGAACATTGTGGTGAAACATTTTCAAATTGTGATTTGAATAAACACCTTAGGATACATACAGGAGAGAAACCTTATAAATGTGAACATTGTGGTAAAACATTTACCCACAATAGTGCCTTGAATAAACACCTTAGGATACATACAGGAGAGAAACCTTATCAATGTGCATTGTGGTAAAACATTTACCCACAATAGTGCCTTGAATAGACACGTTAGGATACATACAGGAGAGAAACCTTATCAATGGGAAGATTGTGGTAAAACATTTTCACAGAATTGTGATTTGAATAAACACCTTAGGATACATACAGGAGAGAAACCTTATCAATGTCAACACTGTGGTAAAACATTTACACAGCTTTTGTAACTTAAAAGTCACGTAATGTACATACTGGAGAGAAACCTTATCAATGTGAACATTGTGGTAAAAGATTAAGGTCTAATAATTTTAAAAGACACATGAGGATACACAAGAAAAACCTTATCAAGTGAACATTTTGGTAAAACGTTTAATAAGAAGAGTAACTTGAAACAACACGGTAAGATCTATGCTCGTAAGTAACATTTATGATATTAATACTGTGGCAAGGGATTTACAAAGGATTGATTAAGTAAGGCTGACAAGAAGGAGGCCTTGGCCCTTCCTAATCTTGTGAAGGACTGCCATCATGAAAATGAAATTCTTACAGAAATTATGATGGAGTAATCAGTGACGAAATTAGCCTGATCTTTTACTCCCACAATTCAAATATTTCGATGTCTTTACAAAATTGGTTCATTTTATTGTCTTCCGGTGAATGAACACAAAAATATTTACATTGTAGCAGTGAAAACGTGCTGGCTTTGCTATTGGGGTCACGTTTTCATCCCACCATGTAATTTAATATTATATAAATAACTATTTATATAAATCCCTCATTACTTGTAATTTTACTCTGGTGGTGATACAGCTTGAGAGTCAAGACGAAACGTTACGCTAATGAATAAATATTTCTTTTTTATACATTATTTTTTTGTATTGAATGGCTCTTTTAAAAGCACTTTGCTGGAACATGTCATAAATGCTTCCCTTAGTAGCGTGGTGGTGCAATTTTGACTGCGGAGGCCAAAGCAGTTCGCGCCCCTTCACTAATGGAATTTGCAGTACATGCCGCAGTATTGTTCGTCTCGATACTTTATGTTAGCCTTTGCATTTTGATTACACTCTACCGATGACTGCGCTACCATAAAAATTAAAATAGGTACGCGAACGTAAATGACTAATATTTAATTAACTACATGAGAATGCTGAAATTGACGGTCATTTTTGTAATAGAAATATTATAGATCATTTATCAACAAGTAATATTTTGTCTCCAATTACCACCAACTAAAAGTCTGTCTTATTAGTTTTATTAGCTGGCGCTCTATGGACGGCTGACTTAAACGACTGAAACAAAGTCGGACGTCTGTTTGAGAGAGACAGGCTTCAGTCAATGACTCAATGGACCACTAAATGGGCTAGCCATTATAACAACAGTAGTGACGTCCTCAAGAAATCTCAAAATTTTAGCATAATGCATGATACTCCCTTCATCAACTATCCTCAACATCATAATGCATGATGCCTTCAATCAACTATCTTTAACCCCTGATCCACCATTCCTTGTCCTATCCTTGTCCCTTCATCCTTTCCCTCCATTTACTGTCCATTCCATCCTTCCCTCCAACCTCACGTGCATGGCTCCATTTAATCAATTATCCTCAACCTCCTTATTAACCCCCTTCATCAATTATCCTCCAACCTCATATTCTGTCACCCCTTCATCAATTAACCCTCAACCTCCTGTGCCATAATGCCCCTTCATCAACTATCCTCAACCTCATAATGCATGATACCCCTTTAATCAACTATGTTCAACCTCATATTGCATGATACCCTCTTCATCAACTATCCTCAACCTCATAATGCATGATACGCCCTTCATCAACTATCCTCAACCTCATATTGCATGATACCCCAATTCATCAACTATCCTCAACCTCATAATGCGAGAAATCTTGGGACTTGCGGGCACATTGATCGAAGTTGAGGCACAAAGGCAAACACAAACATTTATAATGAAATAAATTATTCTCTATAGAGAAACAAAACCAAATAATTGTATATTTTCCACCTCATTGCGTGTTGCTCAAGATAGAGCACGTGTCGATTTCTATGCCTGCATTCTGATACAAAAATGTAAAAAAACATTTCGACAGCTCAAAACTCAAGCAACACCCTAAAAATCAACATTAGAGATCGGCAACTACCTTTTTATCTAAGGTGGGGGTAAAGGTATAGGTGGCACGCTGACGAATGCTTGTTTTTTTGTAAATGGACGTCGTTGCTCTGTCTGCTTTCCGTAAAGCAATTCATTCTTGACATTTTTGTTCGTATACCGGCAAACGGCGTGAATTTGGCGGGATAGACACATTTTTGGTCAAATAAAATGAATGACGGAGCAATGGGAGATATACTGAGGGAGGCCTTTTTTGTTTTCCTACGACTCAAGTCCTTGGTAGCATTTTTTTGGTCGAATTTTGAAATGTATTAGATCCAGTTGTACGCATATTTTTCCCAATAGACTTATCAATATTCATGTCTACGTTTTCTGCCATAGTATCATGACTATCCCTGTCTCCTTCCCATGATGCACCTTTTGAAGAGACCGACCAAATGTTCGGCAGGGTCGATTACATGCTCGTTTACATGTTTCGATGCGCTATCTGAGGATTTACCTACGAGATCACCAACGTTGCTTACGTGGCTTCGCTCGTGATGGGCCTCTTCTATAAACTCATTCTATAAAACAAGATTTCCGATGGGTGGCTTACGAAACGAGATCAACCGAATATTTACTTTTAGGCATTACAAACTTCTTTTTGAAATTAATTGGTCTCTCTGATCACTTTCCTGAGCAACTTGCAAACATGATAAACGAATCCTTTCTAACACCCATGAAAGATTTTAACCCACCGCTTGCTTATTTATGCTTTGATAATCCGAATGATGATTTCCAGGGTTATTACTGTCACTGAGTTTACTGCTTTCAAGATTTGTCAGCGACGCCAGGGAAATAATGGCCCAGACAGGTATTCCCGCCTGTTCCTAAAGAGAATGCTAAAGTTTGCCGCTCCCGTGGCAGATATTACTCAAAGCTCCTTTAAAGAGGCCCAGTTACCAGAATCCTTGGAAAAAAGCAAATATTACACCGATTCCAAAGCAGAAACCTGTGAGATTAATAAACACTTAAAGGCCTATATCGCTTACTGCGGTGTATCAAAAGTAGCCGAGGTAGTTTGTTGTGGAAAATTATATCAGCCAGCTGTACTTAAAAGATAGACTCTAATCAGTATGGGGCAATTCCAAATTCCATCACAACTATAGCTTTACTTGGTATGTTACAGTCGTGGAATAAAGCAACTGATGGTAACTTGGGCGGCCAACGTGCGTGTGTTGTTATTGGTTTCAAGAAAGCCTTTGAGTCCTGATTGATCACCAACTTATTGTTGAAAAACTACGTTCATTTGATATACCGAAATGGGTTCTACACTGGATTATGGATTTCCTCTCCTTTAGGAAACAAAGAGTAAAGCTGAAATTCGATGCTTTTCAGATTAGAGACTCCTACCTGCAGGCGTTCGCAGGGCACAAAATTAGGGCCTTGGCTATTTTTTGATAATGATTAACGATCTCAAGTTTACCAAATAATGAAATGCTTGGAAATTCGATGGACGATACCACTGTTAGTGAAGTAATTAGAAAGATGTTGAAGTAACTTACAAAACCAAATGGACACATTAGCGAACAGCATCTCGCGTGTTATTTTCCAGTTAAATGAAACAAATGTAAAGAGATGAGAATTTGTTTTGGATCTAATACCAATGACGGCTAGCCGTTACCATCAATAACATTACACTGGATATTGTCCAACACGAAAGTTTTGGGATTGGTTACTTAATACCATTGAGTTCTATAATAACTGGGCAGCTATCTCAAGCACTGACCTTAGATATCTGATGACGCCAAAATGGCGGATTTCGTCCGTTGCGCGTATTTACTGGAAATTGACCGCTTTTCCGAAAATTCCACAATTTCCCTCCCTCCTGAGAGGAAAGAGTGAAGAAAATGTATGTGTGTATTTGGGATTTGGCAAGCAATTTTTTGATGAAAATCACGATAAAAACCTACAATTCCTAACAGCGAGTCAACTAAGCTTTCCAGTTATTGGCTCCTACGAGGATGTATTTATAACTATCGACGAAAAGAGCTATGTCAGCTACATCTATGAATAAAGTGCCGTCGTTTTCTTACCAGCGTCAAACGTTTTGATCGATTAAACTCTTTAGTCTATACAAAAAAAAGTATATCATAAGTTCATCTCCACGGTTCACAGGAGAATTTAGCTTATTTGTTATCATTGCTATTTTGCTTCTTTTTTCATGGAAAGGCAATGGCTTTTTTGCCACAATTGTAGGATTTTACTTGTTTCTTTAAAAAGTAAATATTAAAATCTGGATATTTACGGATTTTCTGTAATTGAGTTTCATATTAAATTTCAAAAGACTCAAGTCTGCATAGAGTTTGGTAAATGAAAAACAAACAATATTGTATAGAAATTACTTTAAGTAACCTTTTTGTGATGTTCTGAAGTGCAACTGCATCAAATGCTTGTAAAGTTGTAGCACATTTTTGAATTTGTTGTATTGATATATAAAATTGGGTAAAATGCAAATAATCATCAAACACTTATGCTTCCAATGGTGTTTATAATTCATTTTAGTTTTAATACTTCTACCTTCTTTTCACTTTGTTTTTGTTTTCCTATATTTTCAATATAAATTGCACAATTTGAATGATTAACACAGTTTTCCTTCAATAATAAAATTTCATAAGCAGTTGGTAGTGCATTTTGTTCTCCTGAGTATCCACATTTGGTGTTTTCTTCCTTACATGATGCTTTCTAGAAATTATAAAGTTATTGGATTATATTACCTCTATATCATCAATCTCATGAAAAGAAATAAGAAGCTAAATATTTGTAGAAAGCTTTGAAAAGTGAAAAAAAATTTATTTAAAAAGCAGCAATGATGCATATGATAAATCTCCATTCTGTACTCTAATAGGTAAATAAGCTCAAACTGTTTCTTAAAGAAATATAAGAAATATAAGAAATATACAATACAGTAACTTTAAAGGTTTCATCACTGAATCTTTAATGCTTCAGTATAGTGCATTAGGTATTAGTAACATTCAAACAACATAACTAAAATATTTTGATAAAGATATGACATGATTTAAACATTAAGTTATATAAAAACCCAATGGCTTATACAGTTTGATGCTTCACATCTGCATCGAGTCATCATCAATCTCAGTACAAATCTTTACTTAGACACAAACTTTATAGCCTTTCCATTTTATATGTTGTGAATTGACATTTAATTAAGCATCAAAACACACACAACCTTCTTGCCATCTTTTTTGGTTCATGAACTTTACTTCAGCATTCAAAGGCATCATTAGTGAATCCATTGTCTCCATCCATAGAATTTGACCATGATCAAATTAAATAACTCTGGATAAGGCAGACAATAAATCAATTATCTTTACAGCATTATCATTTTTTTTTAAGACTCTGCCTGGTCAATAACATCTTCCAGTCATCTTTACTCCTTGGTCTTTCACCGCATTTGTCAGCCAAATAGAACATAACAAGCTCTGCTCCAATATGGGTACTGTTGGGCTGATCATTTCTTTTGATACTTTCACATAGCAAAATGTGTGCAGGGTCTTTTCTTAGGGAAACTATTTTGCAAATAGATAGGTAAATTTACGATTTCATGCATTAACAAATGACAGAAAAGTATGCAGAATTTTATAGACAAAACAGGAAAACATCAGTATATTTTGCGTTTCAAGTCAGTCTTAAAATACGATCTTTAATATGTATTTTATGGCATTTCAGTGCATGTATAATTGCTTTTCAATCGTTGACGGACTAACAAACAAACAACTACCTCACCTGTGAGAAGCGATATGTTCCTTTTATGGAAACTACGACATCCAACAATTGAACGATTGAAGTGTTGGCATTATAAAAGAAATGCCAAAAGAATCGTCACAGAATATGGAACTAACGATATCCATATTCTGTGATATCGTGTTGTTTTAAAATTCTTTATAATTTACTATAGACACCAGGAGGTCTAGAATATTATTTTTCTGCAAACGATCATTTCAGCGGAAATACGTCCGTTGGCCGCCATTTTTGGCGACCTCGCCCCAGTAAAGATAGCCGCTCCAGTTATTATAGAACTCAATGGATTTATAGCCAGTAACCCAAGTGGAACATCCACGTAAATGAAATTAACAGGAAAAATGCGTAGAACGCACCTCTATTATCTTATTCAACTAAAACGAGCAAATATGAAGTCAAGGAATTGCTCCAATTTTACAAAACGTGTATAAGACCTGTCTTGGGTATGCTTGCCCAGTGTTCCACAATAGTCTGACATTGTATCTGTCAGATAACCAGAGTCAGTCCAAAGCGAGCATTAAAATAATCCTGCCTCATCAGAATATGAAAACGCTCATGCAGTTTACTAATTTACAACGCTTAGCGAAAGGAGGAATGATATAACAACAGCGTTATTTCAGAAGATATTAGCAGATTCCTCACATAAGCTTCATGACCTTTGCCTCCTCGTTTAGAACGTTCAACTATGGAACTTAGGACTCAATCTTCATTCAATACTAACTTTAATACCAAACGTTTTAGAAATAGTTTTATAACTTTTAACTCATTGAAGATGTAATTTAGTTAATTTATCTATGTATGTATTATATGTAATCTTATTTTCGTAATCTTAATCATTTCAGCAATATGGGTGCCAGTTTTTAAGAAATAAATCATCTATCTATCTATCTATCTATCTATCTAAGTAAAATATAAAAATCGAGCGTTACTAAAAATGCTACAGGATGCTCAACATAACACATACTCTAAATTTCTACGCACTTATCGTCTTCTTCAAACCGAATTACTGTGGTGTGCAGTTATTGGGGTCGTGCTTTGGAAAATTCGGACCTCTCTTTTCTTGTGAACCAAACCCTCGTGCTGGTCTAAAAACGGGGTTGCTGGATCGCAAGGCTGATCTGTCTTTTGCGATAGCCTGTATCCGATCTGATCTATTGCGGTCTAACCGTGGCTCCAACGCGATCATTTTATTGTTTGTTTTCATTCGACTGGGAAGGGGCCCGGCTAATTTTGATCCCGCCTTCAAAAACGATTCGGTTGGACGGAAAGCAGATTTTTCCCCCGGATAGAGAAACGGCTTTCCTTGTAACGAATTTTCATTTTCATTCCATTTTTGTTGTTTGAAGTTATCAGAATTCATTTCACGCGACTTTGTTGACGTTTGACTGGCTACAATAAAATAATCTTTCTCGCTTTTTTTACGCTTCATTTGCCCGAAGCCGGGTTGCTGTCCATTATCCGTCGCAACGTCAATACTCGACTCATGTTTAGCTTTTACATCAACAGTTTCATGCTTTTGGATATTTTCAGCCATCATAACTTTCAAAAGTTTACACTCGATCTCGTGATTCTTTTTCCTGAATGAAGGTAAGACAAATTGAAAACTTTGTTGTGTCCGACAAACAATTTTTAATCGCACAAAGATATGGGTCAGTGATAAATATAATTAACATAACACCAAAAATTGGAAGTAGTCTTGGGTAACTGGCTTATGAACGGTATCAAACTTTGCAAGGGAGAGATGAAAGGTGAAAGAGATTTATTCCAGCTTTTAGTACGGATACTTTATCAAAGTTTTGACTCTATATGTCACAATTCTGACAACGACCTTGGCGCAAGGCATAAAATTAACTGGAAGTTTTGTAACGGAACACAAAACATGACATAATCCGTGTGGTCATGTGACCTGTATCCAAAACAAAGAAATGAACGCTCTACAAATCTGCCGTGTTGAAAAGCGGTATGTATTTCTTGGCAACATAAGAGAAACAATTTTCGTACGGACTAAAATGATGATGTCGTAAAACCTCATGTCTAACTACCGAGTCAAGGTGAGACCAGCATGAACAGTGAACGAGACTCTGATTAAAATTAAGTTAAAACGCAGCGTGAAACTGTATACTCCGGTACTCAGCTGGATTAGCTAGATCGATAGGAGAGAGTCATGATTCGTACATGCATGTTTTGTCGCATCAATTTTCCATTGAAATCAACTTTTCGTGGGAATAAAACATACAGGCGTAAAATCAGTTTTAGACAAATCCCAACGGTGAATCCACGGAGCTTATGCTGTACATTGCTATTTCACGTACAAATAAAAACGTGTAATGGCATGAAAAATTGAAAAAAGTATTTTGCAAAACTGATATCAATAAATCATTCGATATTATCATTCATCGTAACTAACAGTAAAACATTTAAAACGTGTATTCATTTTACTTCACATTGGCATTCTCATTCGTCAAACTCTCACTTTCTTTTGTGCGTTGGCCAATTCAGCCTCGATCTTTTCTTTTCAGCATTCATTCTTTCCAGTCGGCGCTTGAGTGAAAATACAGCAATGCAAACACCACGGGCTCACCGTTGGATGAACTAGAAAAAATGGGGAAACTTTGGGGATTCGATTTGGAAATAAGCAAAAATAGAGCATTTGAGAAAGATTTGAAACTGTGTAAAAATGTGGCTTTCATGCTAATGTTTATTTGCGTTTTGCGGCAGAAGGGCTGTGCAAACCTACGGTTTTCATCTCCGGCTCCGGCCTCATCTGAACTCTCGAATCTCGAATCACTGGTTGGTGACTAGTTAATTTTGCAAGTCACTGTTCAACAGTTTAAAGTGCTTATGCATCGAGTTTGACCCTAACTTTTGGCCAAATAAAAAGTAGCCTCACTTTATATTTGAAATCAAAAATAAAATTGAACTTTCTATCCAATGCGATCGTCGTTGTCATTTTTGAAACTTGCTGTGAAACTTAAAATAAGTTTTATAACTTGTGCGTCTAGTCACACTTCTATGGTATGGAATATATAGTAAAATCTCCATCGAGAATAATAACCTTCTCCTGGCGGATAAAGTCGATTTCACCATTCTGTGAAAATGAAAATTAAGATCTTTGTATATATGAAGAATAACTCTCAAAGGCAAAGAATAGGTTGATTTTGTTACAACACTTCGTAATGGGATATTTTTGTTCCGTATGTTGATGAGTCGTGTTTTTGATCATGGCTGGGCGAAAAGAATAAATATTTGATTCCCAGTCATTTTGGCGGAAGGTCGATTAGCGAAAACAGGAAATTGATTTAGCTGGACTACGACGGGTTGGACTTGAATTCACAAGTATTTTAATAACAAGATTATTATTGCGGCAGAGAAGTCAAAAATGAAGTCCTTTAACAAAATATGTGCTGGTTGAATATAATCAAAGCATCATTTTAAATTTTAGCTACCATGAGAGATCAGTATGAACTATGAAATATTGTATGCATGGATAAAAAAAGTCTGACAGTTTTTGATACATTGCCCATGAAAACGTTTTGAGGAATATTCTGGGTAATGAGTTTCTCTGTAACTTTGTTTGATATCAAAACAAACATTGTAATCATTAATATTTGAAGTGCGTAGCACACAAACTAAATCAAACTACTTTAAGCATATCTAAGTTGTTATATATTATTTATGTAGTAGAGCTGTTTTTGTTGTAGAAAACTAGAATGTAGAATAAATATTACTTATACACTCTCTTCAGATTAATTTTGGTTACTGATTAGTATTTGGTTATGTGGTGATTTAGTATAGATCTAGGGGTTTGTACAAATAAATAATTGACATTAAAAATTTAAACAGTACTATTGGTAACTTCTATTTTACAAATATATTACTATCAAAACAAGAACTATGGAATGAGCTTTATGCAGGCTACAGCTATTAGATAAATTCTACATCTTACATATATTCTAGCTTAGTAATAACTTCAAGAGCCTGATTTATTTATCAGGATCGAGTTGAGAGGTACATAGTTTGTAAGAACAGTCATCATTATCTTTTAATAATGGCACTGTATTTTTTACACCTGTTCACATTGTATTAGTGAAATCTCCATCTTCTACATTATGTGTGTAGTTCAGTATTTTTCTAGTTTCTGCTCTCTAATGACATTGGATCACTTATGTGCTATTTCTGTGAAACTATTAAAAGCATCCCAACAAAGCCCAAAAACTCAAACAAGATCGAGTTCAATGCGATTTTCCTTTAAGCAGTTCCCATAAGAATCGTAAGATTAACAAGAAAAAAGACCAAAATAAATCGCATGGGTAAAGAATCATCATGCGCTTCTTGACTTGCAATTCAGCCATGTTAGTGGTCTGATACAAAAGAATATTTTATCAGAGTTATTGTTGGCACCAGCGGGCGTGTGCGAGCAACATTGTTTGACAAATCTCAAGAGAATGGTTGCAAGTCAAGGATATTTTAAATCTAGACTGCTTCCACAACGGAGAATGTCTTCGACAAAATATCATTTATAAAAGATTATATTACTAGCCATCTGTTTCTAAAAGTTATTTTAGCATTTTGTAAAAAATAATTGAGAAGCAATCATTTTTCAAGCATAAAAAGAAAGAAAAACGAAGAAGAATGTGGCGTCGGCTATATAAATCTATAGTTGGTAAACAAAACGTGTTTCACTTATGACGTCATAACTTACTAACATGGCCACTTGAAAAGTTTGCACATTAGGTGCGTATTCAGCGGTAAAATTAACTAACTTCTACTCAACAGAAATGCTTATTTATATGTCAAATTGATTCTAATAGTGTGGATTTTTAGTTAAAGAGAAAAAAGGGGTCAAAATTCATTGCATTAACACTTGAAGGTATATTATTAGATAAATTTAAAATGTAAAGTTAAATTTCCGCTCTCCGACTTTAATTCATAAATTAGCATGTGTGAACGCAATCTAGCGTCATGTTGTGTTATGTATGAAATGTTTTATTTTCATGCATGTTTTTTTATTTTAGCCGATAGTTATCGTTTGTTGATACAAAAATGTTTTGATCAGACATGTTTACCAAAGTTTTACAGTATTTTCTAGCAGTGGCGGATCTAGGGTTAGTCAAAATAAATTACTGCTGCACATTTCGGAATATATTTATAATTCCAAGCCCTTCAGAGACAAGTCAATTGGTGAATGTATATTCTTTAGAAATTCAAAACCAATAGTGCTTTTCTGAAAGTACTTTGAATTTAAAATTAAGCAGCTTCAATTTATTTTGCTTGCTGCTGCTCGCTGTAACTACCCCTAGATCCGCTACTGTTTTGCAGCACAAACGATTGCTGCCGGAGTTTGCCGGAGAAGAAAAAAATCTGGCTGTAGAAGGCAAAAATAGCCGGAGCTCCGGCCTAACTCCGGTGCACAGCACTAGCTGACAGGTAGATTTATCCCAAGACAGGTTGACAATAGTTGGCTGGTGTTGTCTAAAAGCACTCCCTTGACCAAGTCTTCATGCCAGCAAAACGTAAACAAGGCAAGTCGTCAATCTATTACACGCTTGGAAATGCATTATAAATGAGGAGGGAAGGAAAAAACTCAAATCGAATTTTTTTATCAAAATTTCCTTGTAGCATCCACATTTTTTTTGACAACAGGTTCCAGACCCTTTTCCGCAACCGGTAATTTAATAGAACTCAAACGACCCGTCTCATATGAACAGGCCTTAAAAGGTAGAAAAAAGAAGTGATGTCTTCATTTATCTCCCTCTTTAGTAAATTAAACAATCACCGGGAAATTGATAAAATCATCTAAATGAATTTATAACAGACTAATTAAGCTCTATTCATTGATACCAGCGTTTATAAATTGGAGTTTACTAATGTAAAAAATCTTTTTAAATTCAAGCAATTGTTGAGTATAATAGTATTCATTGGCAACTTTTCTAAAAATTTATGTACCCCCCCCTCGTTAAAGCCTCATCCTCAAATTATCTCCCACTTTATGGGAAGTAAAAAAATCCCGGGAGCTAAATAGAGGAAAAACGGTATGAATAAATGTGCGATAACTTACCTGGCTGGTTCACCATGCCTTAAATCAAAAGTAGATTCGTGATGGCGATTTTTTAGAGCCCTTATCTCAGCTTTGAGCTCGCTGCTCTGTCTGGCAAACATACCAAGGTCTTTTTCCAAAGCACGTATCTTTTTCACGGCGATGTCAAGATGCATCGTCTTTTCTCTATCGGCGTTCAGCAACTCCAACTCCCTTTCTTGAAACGATTTGTTAGTTTTCTGGAGCTCTCCGATTGCACGGCGATAACGTTCCACATCGCTTTCCAAAGCGTCGATTTTCGCGCGCAGTATTTCAATCTCACTGGTTTTATCTACATCGACTATCGTAGTTGCAGGATTGCCGTCTGTGTTATCAAGCGAAGTCTTAAGTTCTTCGTGTTCATCTTGTAGATCACGGAACTCAAACTTCAAATCTTGTAATTCGTCTAAAAATTAGTCACATCATTAACAGAGTTTATAGCCCGCATAACAAATGAACGAGTTTCGTGAAAGTCTTTCATGAAATTCATTTAATCTCGTTTATAAGTCTTCGTTTGAAACATGCGTAACATCTAGTGATGGAGCTAGTGTAAGTTAAATTAAATTATAGCTGGTCAATTTTGAATTGGATAAACCTTCTGAACAAAACAAATCGTTATGAGTTTTTAAAGATTATGAATAAAAACAATAAAACGCGTGCGGCGATTGGTCTATAGCCGTGTTTACACTTTTCATTAGCCTGTGCAAACCGATTTGAGCTCAACCATCAAATCAATCAAGCAAAGAGAATTTCCAAATCGACCATGAATACATATTAGACGAAATATTAAACATTTCTTTTAAATTTGTTAATCTTGCATTATTGCTATTTCATAAAAGACACGAAAGAAATTTTTCGTGTTTGCACTGGCTTATGCTAACCTCGGAGACATTGTGAGAACTCTCGAGTAGGTGCAACCTTGCGCTAATCTGCTCTGGTGTTCTCCCAAAGGTCGCCTCGGTTTGAATGAGCCTGTGCAAACCTAGTAAACACATTTTATTTCTTAAATAAAATTTTACAAATTAAACTGCCTCTAACGAATTTGGAAATGGAAATACATTGTAATTTATTTCGAAAACTGGCAACACCAATATTTTTATGAGTTGCTCGTTGCATCATTTGTACCATCAGTAAAAGGAAGCGAAAAACCCTTGTGAACGAAATAATTATTGCACCGCAAGTAGCAAAATTTCAAAACACGTGTATCTATGTCTGAACAGACAATGGTTAAGTGTAATCTATTTCTTTTACGCAAAATCGAAGGAATTCAGGCAAACAGTTGTATTTTGTTTCCTTCGACGTTGGAAAACCGGTTTTTTCCTTTTCTTTTTGTTCAAATACGTCAACCGCCTCAAGTAGGTTTATTTTCAAGAACTTCATTTGTCCAGGGATAAATTCTCGTATAATAATATACTTTGAGATATTTCTCGACTGTGATTGGATGATGGCAGTGCAGTTTATCTGCAATTGCGCTGTTAAAATTTGTAATTGCACTGCTGAAAATCTCTAATTGCACTGTGAGTACTGTTTCCTGTTTGGCTGAAGAGCTGTGAAAGCCAAACATACTTCTTTTTGATTAAAAAGACATGGTGCAAATTGTAAGTAAACAAGGCTTTCCACATTGCAATCGTTTGAAATTCAAGAATTGCAAAAGAATGCAAAGAATAAAAACAAAACAGCAAGTACTGTTTTTTTGGTGAACATTCCGTGCCTCTTTCGTAGACAAAATAAAATTAAAGCTTAAACTCTTGACGTTGTCCTACAATATGCTGAAACACAATATGTTTTTGGATTATACCTTCGCATTCTCTTAAACACATATTTAGTTTGTAATTTTCTTTCTTCAGTTTGGAAATTATCTTAGACTGTTTGACAACTTCATTATTCAGCTCGGCGATTCTTGCATTTCCTTCGTCAATTTGCAGACGGTATTTTTCTTCAAGCTCTTCCTCCTATCTCGTTGCAGTTGAAGACATTTCGCCACCGAGTCGTCAACAGCAGTGGCAGATTTTTTTAACTGCATTTTAAGTTCTTTGGTCTCGTCTTCAAAACTGCGCATTTCATCTTCAAATCTTGTATCACGTCTGCATGATGAACACAAAATTAATCGAATTAATTTTTTTCAACTCAAGAACGTTCAGTAATTTACGTTTCTAGTTACGTAATTTGAATGCTTTGATGACGTAATTCTAACGCTTGAAGGACTGTATTTTGACTAATGAGATAAATAACCGCTGATGGAGCTTCAAACATATGAAAGTTGGGAAAAATAAAACAGAGACTTACCTTCGAATTCCTTTAAACCAGTGTTCAGTTTTGATTTTCGTTGTTCAGTTTTATATTTTCGTTGTTCAGTTTTAGATTTTCGCAGTTCAGTTTTTCATTTTCTCGGCGTTTCTGTTCAAGTAGAGCAATCTCTTTTGTCAATTTCTCTTCACTGGCACGCAAATGTGCATTTTCACATATCACTTTTTCAAAGTCGATGACATCAGATAACGAAAGACGACGTTTTTCATCACTGACTAAAGTTCAAAGAAACATAAAAGGACGTTTGATCTTTGACGCTTAAAGAAAGTCAATGCAGTCGACTTATGAAAAACTATGCAAAATGAAAAATTCACATGGACTTCGCTGTGCGCATGCCTTATTATGTTGTTACCGCAAGGAAAATGATAATTACGTTGCACATAAGATACTTTTACATAGCTTTCTCTACCATGCTTTTCCTTCAGGTTTCTAATGCCAATCACTATGTCAATCACTATATTTTTTGTAAAAGTGGAAAGGCGAAATTAAATTTCGACTTAAATTCAACGACATTCAAGTTTTGTACAAACTATGACATACAATCACGGCGGGTCATACCTTTTTGTTTAAAACAGGTTATTTGATCATTGGAATCAGCTAGGATTAATTCATATTTTTTGATCAAGTCAGCATTTTCCGTTTCCAGTCGAGCAATAGCTTCGTCCTTTGCGAGTATTTCTATCTCCTTCTCGTCCAAAACGAACTGCTTTTGCTCCAATACATCTTGATCAGCGATCAACGCATGTCTTAACTCCTCCACAAGCTTATCCTGAATAAACAAATATAAGCATGTCAGATGTATGTATCCACTCGTGTTTACCGAGGTAAAAGCCGAGATATAGACAATGTTCTTCCATTGTCTCCTTTTAGATGTTAATATACTCATTGGCCGTTTTTATGCTTAAAACTGTTAATAGACGTCAGGACAGATGATATGTCGAGTTATGTCAACTGTCAAGAATGAAGAAGGTTCGACTCGTCTTGTGACCGTTTTTATCGTTCCGACAAGTTTAAGCCGCGCACCAAAGAAATCCGTCTTACGTCGTCCGTCTTAAGACGCATGATATTAACTGTCTTAAGCATAAAAACGGCCATTGATTTCTCTCGTGTTGTATGCACTGTTGACCGGATGTTAGTAGAATTTCTGCAGCGTAAAGATGAGATCTCAATGTATTGTTCCTGTTGGAAAACTCCTTTCCGCTTTCCAGTTGCTGGTTCAATAACACTCTGGAGACTGTATCTTTCAACAATTTTATTGGACATACTCACAACTCTCACTCAAAAACTCTCTAATTAATTACATGTATTTATACTGATTGCTTCGGGCAAACTTCACAGCACTCCATTCATTAGGAACTAAGCTTGTGGGTCTTAAGGAAATTATGAGTACATACTACACCTACCGGGACATACACCTAAAATAGCTGCACGTAAATCTGTTCTTTTCAATGGTTTTAATTTACATATTTTTTTCGATGTCATGCAATCTGAATAACCCCAACCATATCTGTATTCAAAAAGAATTCCTTAACAGTTCCTCTTTCAAAAAGGTAGCCCCCAGTCTCCCAGATGTTGTTTGGTAAAAGAAGATCCTGATTCCCGGAACCTGCGTTTTGTTGCACAGCACCCTTCGACATCTTGGTCTTCTTCGCAATTATATGCGCTGTGTCCAACCTTCATTACTCAGAGCAATTATTAAGCCCTTAATAACGGAGCGCGAGGTCTTTACGGAGAAATATTGGACCGAAGTTTTTCCGCACAGACCGAGCGGTTTGTACAAAAAGACAGAAGTCCCATATTTCTCAGTTAAGACTGAAAAAGCGAGGTTATTAAAAGGTTTATTATATGGCATTATTTGACCTGAAATGAAGCTTGCTTTCTTTCTCGTCCTTGCTGCTTCTTACCGGTTGGCTTTCACTTTTCTAATTTTTGTCCATTAAAAATGAATCGTTTCAAATTATATCGTCTGGATAGTTAAACTGTTTTCCAAGTGTTTTTCCTTCGAATCACATTCGTAAATGATTCTTTGTTTCGTTTATTTTGCGTTTTGCAGTTTGCATTACGAAGTTTGTTTACATTTGACTGTAAAATTACGCGTTTTGGACAGTGCTCGATTACGGGAAAATAATAAACCGGCAAAAATGTTTCTGAGCCAATCAAAGCATGCTTTTGCCGGAAGTGACGCTTGCCATGTAATAATTGACCTTTTATTTCTTCATTTTTCTCTTTTTATCATCTGTTCCACCGGAACGTGTGCAAGAAGAAATCTGGTTTGCTGCGGGATACTTTAACATCGTACGGCAAATGACTAGACGGAATGTGAGCGTCATTACCAAAATGCAATGTGAATATTCAAATCGCTTAAATTTATGCATTTTCGCAACTCATAAAACATTATTTATTGTAAACTCAAACGAAATATTGATTGGACTAAGACTTTTTATCCACGTTAGAATGATATGAAATTTGAAGAATACAGAAACAAGCATGCAGCGGGTGTATGTTGGACGTTGAAAAAATGAGAAATCTAAGTGCCTGTATCAAAGAGGAATAAATGAAATTCAATCAATCTTTGACTAACAGAGTTATAGCAGTTTCAAAAGCAAAAGGAGATCATACAAAATTTTAGAATGATGTCAACTTGTTCTAAATCATATAAATTTAGTGCAAATACGTATTGCATGCCTTTATGTTGCTTTGGCAATGACAATGGGTTGAATACCAACCAAAGGTTGGACATTACCCACGACATACACAACGCAGACTTACAAACATTATGAAACGCTTCTGCACAGATATTGACATTCGACTAATTTTCAAATCATTCAAAATCGAAAACCTTTCTCATTCACACCACTTTCATACAAAACCGGGCTTATACGCACACTAATCGACAGAGCATACAAACTTAATAATACGAACAATGGCTTTCAACGAGACATAAAAAACATCACATCCACTCTTTTACGAAACTCTTTCCCACTTCACTTTATTAACAGAACCGTAAAACGATATCTCGACAACAAACATAGCCTCATTTTGCCACCAACTATTTACTATCTTGCTTCAAAATCATCGACACTGCCGACACCTCATTCACCCTTAAAATCAAAGAAGCACTCCACATTGACAAAACTAACCCTGACCTCAATGTTCAACTTTTTAAATTCAATACAATATTTTGTTCATAATACGCTCGGACGCTCCCCATTAATTTATTTTATTTCCTTTTTATTGTTGTAATTTATTTATCATATTACTTTTATACAAACCTTGCGTCACTTATTATTTCACTCATGCTGAAGATGGCATCATGAGATGTCGAAACATGTCTATTTTCAAAAAACTTGTCGTTTATATTAAATGTAAATTAGCAATAGTGCTTTTACGAAATTATACCAAGGTCTTACTATGTTTGCAGAATTAATTTAGACAGTGCTTCACACACTGTCAACGATAGCGTCAATTAAACATTTTTGTGAATACTTTGTGGTGATTTTGATTATTTCAAGCTTAAAATTCGGGATTGTTAGCGATACTACCAGCACAGAGGCCGTGTAAAGTCGTACTACTTGTAATACGACTGTTGAATTTAGATAGTTGAATTTTAAATAGGTAAATACGTTGTCAATTCGTCTTACTGAAGAAATAGAAATTGTTGCAACAATGGTACTACCATCGTATTTTAATAAGTAAAACAAATTAGGCACAAGAAAAAGACTCGTGGCAAAGAACAAATGTGGAAAACAACGGTTAACATGCAATAACATGGGTCACAAACCTTTGCAACAACGTCTGTTCCCATCTCTTCTTTGAAATCGACGAGTATCGCTTTGAATATTTCACTATCCCATCGCTCGGTCCCAGCCTTATCAAGCGCGCGGCACATTGGACATGAAACCTGTGTAAGTGACGGTGAATTGAAATGAAATAAGTAAATGATAAGAAACAGATAGAAATGTGAAAATTATTACAATGATCTCAAAAACGTTTTGACGCCTCACTATTTTTGTGGTTCAGACCACGCATCTCAGAGACGGATTCTGGATGATTTCGTAGAAAAGGTACTCTGGTTTGACAATTCTGTTTTTTTACAAGTGAATTCGATGGTTCCCTTCATTTACGAGGAAATGAGACAGGCTAACAAGATAAACTGAACTAGTAAAATGGTGGAAAAAAGGTTCATTTAATGTAAATGCCAAGGTTTTGAAAATAGACATGTTTCGACACGTCATGATGCCATCTTTAGTATGAGTGAAGAATTACATAAATAATAGGAAGTTTATACCAATGTAAAACGATACAGTAATATAAATATATAAACATGGATAACTTATAACAATAATAAGGAAATGAGATAAATCAATGGGGAGCGTGTTACAAACTAAATATTGTGTTGAGTCTAAAAACTTGAACATTGAGGTCAGGGTTAGTTTTGTTAATGTGGAGTGCTTCTTTGATTCTCAGGGAGAAAGAGGTGTCTGCAGTGTGGATGATATTGAAGCAGGAGGGTGAATAGTTGGTTTTCCATGAATGAGATTTCAAAATGTGCCATTTATCCACCAGAATCAGGGAACATACCACAACAGGCAAAAACTCTCATATCTACCGTTACCTTCCTAAATCTCCTTCATAAAACCAACTTTTAACCATCTTGCTTCATAATTATCGACACCGCAGACACCTCATTTTCCCTTAAAATCGAAGAAGCACTCCACATTAACAAGACTAACCATGACCTCAATGTTCAAGTTTTTACATTCAACACAATATTTAATTTGTGACACGCTCCCCATTAATTCATCTCATTTCCTTATTATTGTCATAATTTATCCATATTTATGTCACTGTATCATATTACTTTTATATAAACTTTGTATTATTTATGTAATTATTCACTCACACTGAACATGGCATCATGAGATGTCGAAACATGTCTGTTTTCAAAAAACTCGTCGTTTACATTACAATCAAACCGAATGTTGTGTTCCCCTGAACATTGTAACATACTGGTCAATTTAGCTGATTGGCTGATTCCAAACGCAACTAGCTCTAGCGAATTGCACCTTTCTTGCGCTGAAGTAGCTAAACATTCTCTTGTAGAAATAATGGAAAACATGTTTCAGATAGTGTTACCGTAATTAAACGGACGCTATGCTTTTTTTTTACCGAGAAACCGTTTGCATTGTTTCATGAATTTATATGTAAGATAAAAGAAGCGATTCCGTACATTGAAAATTTACTGAAAGCAAAAATAAGAGTTGCATACAAAGACATAAATCTTGTTTTGTTCATCGCTGTTTCTCCTAACGACAATCTGGTCATCTAGGAGGCATTTCGAAATGCGTACGATTGTTGGGCGGAAGCATTCAAAAGAATCGAGCTCGAAGCTGCATTTTTTATAATTTTCGAGGCTGTTCTGTTTCATATTCCCAATTAGGAAGCAATGCTTTTGAATTTTTCGCCTTACCCCGATAAATCAACAACACGTTCTCGATTTGGTAAAAAAATTGTTTAATTGTTTTGTGTGAATTACATGATGAGAAGTATCAACAGTACAGCACGGGAAAAACTTCAAATTGCAATTGCGTTTGGAATAAGCCAATGAATATTGCTCAATTGACAGGTATGTTGCATTGTTCATTGGAACAAAACATCCGGTTTGACTGTAAATGCACATTAGCGATGGTGCTTTTACGAAATTATGGTAAAAAAAGTTCATGGGTTATTACTTCATACCGGGAGGTCGTGCTAATTACTATCAAATACCTAGGTAATAGCAATCTTCGACGGGGGTACATACTGTCTGTGAGTGGTCTTTTGTTTTAAGTATTCTTGCTAATGTTTGCAAGCAAAAGTAATCAGAACAGGCAAAAAAAAAGCTAAACTGAAACCGCGACCGTACCTCTTTTGACTGAGTCTCCAAGCCATCATTTTTCATCTCATTTTCATCAACAGCATCAGAAGTTTCTCGTTCATTAATTTCGTTCAACAGCTCCTTTTTTTGACGACTCAACACCAGTTCTTTCTCGACATCACCCTTCTGCAAGGTTATGCTTTCCAAATCTTTTTTCAAGACACAAATCAGATTATTCAGCTCATCAACTTCAATTCTATGTTTGCTATTCATGCTTTCGATAACATCTTCATTTTTCGAACGCAACTCCTCCCTTACGCAAACTAATTCGTTTTGTACACGAAGCAACTCTATCTGAAGCTCATCCTTTTCCGCCACGAGTGTATCTTTCTCGTCCGTCGCATCAGACTCACCAGCACTGCCAATTTCCGTCTTCAATTTTGATTCCAAAACAACTATACGTGACTCTTTTACCTTCAAATCGTCGTTCAAACTTTCCATCACCGACTCCATTTGCGTGATTCGTTCATTCAACTTCACATTTTCATTTATAATATCCTCGTGCTTTTGGGTCTTCTCTGCAACACAGTCTTTAAGTTCGCAAATTTGCGACGTGTTTTCTTCGATCAATTTGTTCAGACGCATTCTTTCTCTCTCGTTACTCTCGTCTTCCTCTTGTTTGCCTTGTAATTTCAACAAAAGCGCGTTCACTTCATCCCTCTGAACACGACTCAACTCTTTTTCTTTCTCGTTCACTGCTTCGCGAATGAATTCGATCTGATTGTCAAACTCTTCTTTCAACCGTTGTTCGCTGAGTTCATGTTTTTTGATCAACTCCTTTTTTGATTCCACCAACGTTTCTAACTCCGCAGTCTGTTTTATAATTAAAGATGATTTCTCGTCTATGAGCGCATCCTTTTCTTTCAAATTTAACAGAAACGTCTCCTTCTCGTCTGAACAACTATCTGCAGTTTTTAAAATTCCTTCTAATCTTTGAAGTGCTTTGGTCATCTCTTCTAAAGTTAGTTGCGCATCTTGTAAAGTTTTCATTGTTTCCTTCAGCACTGCTGTGGTCTGCTCATAGTTTATAGTAGTTTTAAGTAAATCTTCCTCAAGTCTTACCCCACTAGATATACTAGATATAAGATCTTCGATGTCGGATTGCTTTTGAATAAGCTCCGTGGTCATTTCAGATAAATCGCTGCTTAAATTTTCCTTTTCTTTCAATTTCTTCTCGCATTCTGCTTCGAGTTTAAGCGCACGAGCTTCGCTGTCTTTCAACATGCACTCACTTGACGCTAACGTTTCCTTCAACAGACGCATCTCCGATTTACACGATTCAATTTCGATTGAAAGTTTTTTATTTTCAATTACCATATTTTCCTTTTCCGAAATAACAGCTGCAAGACTGTCTTTTAAGACTTCAATTTCTTCGCCCATTTTTCTTTCAGTTACTTCACAGCGAATGTCACTTTTCTTCAGCAAATCTTCCACGTCTTCCTTAACAACATCTTTATCCAAACTACCAATTTCCTTTATTTGCAACTAGTTTTGACGGGGGGGAGAGGAAATGAAAGCAAAACGCTAAGATTATTTCATGTCGAAAACATTGTGGTTTTCGTACAAAAATAGCTTGAAGGCTTCTGCATTTATCATTGTATGATACAATAATTCTTGAATTCTGCTTTTGCATGATATCAAGAACTTTGCTTCAACAGAAAACATTAACCTCGGGTCTGAGCAATTCTTGATATCATGCAAAACGTCGTCCAATAATTATCAATAAACATACCAATTTAATCTTTTCATCATGTTGTTCGACTTCATTAAGCAGTTTCCTTTTCTCCTCTTTGCATTTTTTCACCTCATCTTGCAAACTTGAGATTTCTTTTTCATCATTCTATAACGCAAATAAAAAAAATACAGTTTTGAAACTTCATAAGAGTTTAACATTCCGCGAATGTCAGTGACGGGGGACAAAAGAGTCGAAATTATTTCGGGTCATCTGAAATTAATGGAGGAAAAGCCGCCTTAGAATCGTTTCGATAGCTTTTTTTAAACCTCTCGCAAAAAGAAATTAAAGCTGGCTTAGCACGAATATCGTCAATTCATTAAACAACAAAATATTTGTAGATTTTACACTTCAGGCAAAAAAAGTTTATTTTGATCCAGCAACTTTAAGAAACAAGAAGCACACACGAAAATAAAATAATCCATACCTCGGCAGATGATCGTTTCGTTTCAATTACAGAGCAAGAAATGGCGCTATAAAAACAAAGGGTACGTCAAAAAAGCATTCACGGACCTGCATACCATTTACCTAATCGTAAGATATATTAAAAATATCTCACCTAAAACTCGCCGTATTTTGTAAAACGACATTAACTAAATTTTCATAAGACTATACTACACGCTACAAAATGTAGTAAACTGAGTGAGATGATATGTCCAGGTATTTACAGGTCAGTGATGTTAATAAACCTCGTTTCATGTTGCAAGCACACCGGTTTCCAACGGCAACAAAGCTGTCATATTTTTATCGAAGTGTCCCCATTCCTTTTCGTCCTAACGAGTTGAATTTCATCTTCGGAAGAAATGAAATACCGATGATGAGACAGGGCAAAGGTTAGGTCGGTTGGTAAACGATGGCATTAGCGAGCTATGACAACAAACTACGACTCGTTGTCGTAGTGGTACTCTTGCAAAAGCTCACCATTTTCTCCCTCACGGAGAGTGGAGTCTGAACAAATTTTTTTATCGCTGACGATTTCAAATTAAACATGGCAATGCCAGAAGCGCAATGGATCTAGTTATCTATATGGGAGACTGGGATGCATCTATGATGGCAATTGGTTTAAAAGATCCACCTACGACACAGCCCTCTCACCAAAATTCTGACTGTTAAGAGCTAAAAGCCTACCAAAAACATATCAATGCGTTGAATGGGCACAACTTTTACTGGAATCACGAGTGCAAGATGAAGCATAAAACTTAAGATACTTTTTAGTAAACAAAACAAAAAATGGGGGAAAACTTTTGGGATTCGATTTGGAAATGTAGCAAAAAATAGAGCATTTGAGAAAGATTTCAATATGAAACTGTGTAAAAATGTGGCTCACATAATGTTTATTTGCGTTTTGCTGGCAGAAGGGCTGTGCAAACTACGGTTTTTCATCTCCGGCTCCGGCTTCTTGTCAAATCTCGAATCACTGGTTGGTGACTAGTTAATTTTGCAAGTCACTGTCCAACAGTTTAAAGTGCTTATGCATCGAGTTTTGACCCCCTAACTTTTTTGGCCAAATAAAAAGAAGTAGCCTCACTTTATATTTGAAATCAAAAATAAAATTGAACTTTTCTATCCAAAGTCACGATCGTCAAAAGTTGTCATTTTTGAAACTTGCTGTGCGAACTTTTAAAATGCCATTTTATTAACTTGTGACGTCATAAGTAAAACACACTTCTATCATGGCGTGTAGAATTTTATAGTAAAATCTCCATCGAGAATAATAACCTTCTCCTGGCGGATAAAAATAGTCGAATTTCACCAATTCTGTGAAAAATGAAAATTAAGATCTTTGTATATATTTCCTAAAGAAGAATAGACTCTCAAAGGCAAAGAATAGGTTGATTTTGTTCGACAACGCTTCACCCCTTCGTAGATATTTTTGTTCAGCGTATTTTGATGAGTCGTGTTTTGATCTATGTAAATGTTTGTTGGGCAAAGAAGCTCGCTGGCGAAGTGTCGTGAAATTAGTTCATGTCAAATGATGTAGATGAAGAGATGCTGTCGGAAGCGTTTTCGTTTCCGAAAGCTATTGTTGATTCTATATATAAATACAGCTGCATGCACGCATTCTATAACCCGTTCGCGGTTCATCTTTTTTTTAAAGGGCGAAACGAGATATTGAAGCCTTTAACAGATGGCCACACTAAGAAATCATCTATCCCCATGTTTCGTACTCCAGAAATATTAAAGTGTTTATCATACCAAATTTTACAATGTTTTCTCATTTTACAGTGTTTTCTGTTTAGAATAACTCAATAACATCTTCGGTACAATAATATTAATGGAGATAATACTTTTTTTTGAGATATGTAACTTTTCTTCATTATGAATATGAGATCATTATAACAACCCGCTGCATAATTAGTATTGGTAAATAGTAATTTTTTCCACCGTCAGCATTAAAATATCAATATCTCTTTGGCAACATTACAAAAATATTCATCAACACGTTACTCAGCAAGCTGTTGTATTTGTGCATAAAACTTTCTAACAATGTGGAAAATAGATGATCTTTCAAAAATTGTTACTGAGTTTCTGATTTCGTGACGATGTCATTTACGTAATGAATAAAGTTCAATATCTCGAGAAAAAGGTAAAGTCAATTCTACTAAAGAGGTTACCAATGTCATTCTATATATTCTTAGCATTACAATCAAGCAAGTTTGTTTCGAAATTTAATGTCATAAACACTTTAATGAGCAATTCAAACTTAGCAAACGTTACACAGCTGTTTAAACAACGAGCATTAACATCAAGGTGGGTAAACGACTTTCAAACATGTCTGCAGTGCACGCATTCGCAATTCACCTTCTCAAATTTTACTTTGCCACGTTGCTGGTGTGCAATAACATTGACTTTGTAAACATGTCTTGATTTTCTGCCCACGAATTTTAATCAATCATGCGTTGAGTAACTTAGCGTTGTCGTAACACAACAATGAAGAGAAGATGCAAAGTGTTCTTACAAAACGTCTGGATAAAAAATAGCCGTTTCGCATTTTCATTTATTTTCCGTACAGACTATTTACTCCTAACATGCAATATTTATGCTTTAATTCACTAAAAGTAGAATGAATGGGACTAATTACCCTGCTACCAAAGGTAAGCCCGAGTTTAAAATTAAAATTTTTTTGGCATGTTAATGAAGATTGAACGTTAAGGTTTTGACCTATGTATTCTACAATTACATTGTAAAACATTACGATCCACCTTTGCAAAGGAACTAAATCGATAATAGACAAACATATCCTGCAAAACCAAGAATTCCAGAACAGCAACACACTAAAGCAACAAACCGATCGCAAGCTAGTTGAAAGTTGATTTTTTATTTATGGCACCGTTCAAAATTCGCTCGCTCCGAGTTTGAGAATTAAACATTATGACATTACTATTTGATCATGCCGTACAGGGAAATATGTCTCTCAGCCTCAATACATTTTCCCATACAGGCCTAAATGCCCGTATATAACATAGCTACGTATATTCTTGCAAATGTTCCCCAACTGTCTTACAACAGATGAGCTAAGAAAGCAGGAAAAACGCCAATCAACTAACCTCATTGCTACAGGGACAGCATTTACTTCCACTTCCTTCTCTTGAATTTCCTCTAACAATCTCCGACGATTGTCCATGTTAAAATCAGGGCTACATGCAAAAGTCTGCTCCAGTCTCCTACATGGCTCGACAAACTTTCTTTCGAATGGAAAATTCATCGTCATTAACGGCTTATGAAGTATGCCCGACGGGCAAACGGTCCAACGACGTTGCTTACGCTGAGAAAATTATCAAAGTGAAAAACTATATGAGTATATTTTCTCTGAAATGGTGAACGTTTTGTGCTGTTATCGGCGAAATTTTAAAAAGCAAAATTCTGAATTTTATAGACATGCTCGTGCGCAGATATGCACGAGAGTGAATTCCGTTCAGAAATTTCGCAAAATTCTGTTATTTTAGTGACCGATGCTAGTATATCTTGATCACGATAAAAAGTTTTTTCAAAGCCTTTGGTATTTCGTGTGGGACTTTGTATTCTACCATACGTAGTTGATGCTGCTATGTAATTGGTTCCCGTTCTCTGTATTTATGTAAAGTACTGCCACCTCCAACCATACTTAGTTAAATACCATTATGTAATTGGCTCATGTTGTTGGTATTGAAAGTGCTGCAACTTTAGTAAAATGGAGCCAGAGACTTGGCAGTACTTTGAGTTTTTTTTTGTGTGCAGCGCCTGCGGCGTCTTTAACACAGAATCTTCAAACAGTTTTTCTTTGCTCATAAACAAACGCCACATGCATGTGGTGGTGAAGAAAAATTCTTGATGAATTATCGAGTATCTGACTGAATTTCCTATTGGCCGCATTAAAATTTGGCTTTTATTGTAATTCCAGGCCACAACCCACCACCATCATAAAATGATGCCAGCCAATTAGCATGGTGTTTTTCAAACTTTTATTAAACGCATGGCCTCCGAAAGTGACTGCTTAATGGAGATGTCTACTTGATAGAGATTTCATTGCTACAAAATTGCTATTTGAGATTAAATTTAGGTCTTTACGAAGTGTCCGCTCAATACAGGATGTCCACTTAATAGAGGTTTCACTGTATACAAGATTTTCAAAAATCGACTAGCCATTTGGCATTTTTAATGCAAACCGCTTGATATAACTTACTTGTTTTACATCATTTTCGTTTGATTTCGAAGTACACAGGATGTTTGTGACTTTCATAAGCTTGATTTTGGTCTCCTCCTTAAACGAAAATATAAAAAACTGTCTCCGACCTTCACAAACACGTATGAATAGCAGGCTGTCCAAAATTGCGGTAACGAAACCTGGGTTACAGTTGCGTTACAACATAGATATAGTTTTGAGCTAACCTAATCTGGAGATTTTCAAATAATTCGAGCTTGTTAGAGCAATAAAAAATTGCATTGATATTTTCTAGTCAGTGGTGAAGACATGTAGTTGCAGGTAATTCTAAACTGCAGACATGTTGTTACTGTATAGTTGTAGACAGTATATGTTTGAATGAGCATGTTTGTCTTGAAAATTAGCTCATCATTATTTTATTCAATATATTTTTGGTTATGTTTACTTTTCAACGGCATCAAGGTACTAAATTCCTTTACAGTTTATAAAACACCTTCACAAAACATTGCCAAACTTTTAAAATTATTGATGGTTTAGACATGGAACGTCCATCATGCACTATTAATAATCAAATCTACGTGGAAAATTTGTGTGACCCAAATTGGCTTTTTCCGCCAAATCAAATTTTGAACATGCTGAATGAAGGTCGCTTGCTTGTTTCTACACACAACACATCAACAGAATTATCTCGCGAAAACTTACAGCAATCTTTCGCTGTTCTTCAAGTTCTTGTTGAATCTAAAAAAAGGCAAACAGAACTTAAAAAAAATGTCGCGAAATCTGTCATGAATTTCCACAAACAAAAGCGTGAAGCTACAAACTGTGAACTGGTCACAACAGCAGACACTTATTTTTAAAACAGTATTTGTCAGTGATTATCATTCTACATGCCTCTAACGGACCAAAGAAAGACCTGTTGTACAAGTTTTAAGGAGATTGTTAGCTGAAAATCGGAAATTCAACCTTCCAACCCGAACGGTATGAATCGAGAGATTGCGTTCGGTCTTTGAAAAAAAAACACGTGGTGAAAAATTTATCATTCCTATTTGTTGAAAATGGCAATTGACTGGCCTGCCATTATGGTTATCTCGTGCTTCAGAAGATATGCGTGGCATAAAAAATTTCAATCAAGTGGCCTTCTGCATATTCCTTTTTTGCAAAAAAAAACCTACTATTATAAAATTGCAGCAACGAGAAAATTGCAGTCAAATATACTAATCTGACTAACGAATGTTACTACTAACCTCCATCAGAAAAGCACGAAGATACAAAAAGAGCAAAATTATGAAAAATATTTTCATAATCACGAAAAGTCGTTATGAAGCAAAATTTTACCATGCAGTTTTCTTAGTGTATTGGACAGAACATTTAAAACGACTTAATTTCTTCATGAATAGATTATTTTATTTCTTTCTTGGGATATTTAACAATATTTATCATGCGAAAACATCACAGTCACATCACATTGCGCGATAAAATTTTAAAGACCACCAATTTTTCGCATCTTTAAATAATTTAATTTCCCATGAACAACACTTTAAAAAATAAATGAATAGATGAATATGTTCATAGATACCCAAGTTAGATATTTAACAAGACATTGTAGACAGTAATTTACTATGTTTGTAGCCATTTACTTTAGTAATTTGCTACTTTACAAATCTTAATTATGTCTTGTGATGTCAGCGATGTTTTTGCAATTTACTAAAGTTACATATCTCGATAAAGAAATGAAACAAAATAATTCCACTGAAGTAGTTGTTAAGTCATTTTAAATGCTCTTGCCATGCAATCGTAAAACAATGCGGTAAAAATTGGTTTCATTAGTACTTTAAATATTGTTATGCTCGCGTGGATATGTTGTGGAGCGAAAAACTGACTTGAAGATATAACTTATCGATAAAGGTTTAAATCTTACTTTCTCCTTCTCCATCTGGAGTTCCATCTCTCTTTGAAGTGATTCTTCTCGTCCTTTAGTCTGTGAAAAAGCAATACGAATCCCGCGTTATGCAACTACTTGCATGGGATTTATCAGCAAAATGAGGGAATTTGTCTTGTTTATGGTTTGAGCTAAGGGGCTGTTCACATGAGCCCGGCAGCCGGTTTAGCGAAGCGTTAAATTATTTTAAATAATGGAAAAGATTAAATACTTCACAACAAAAAACTTATTTGAGCAATTTCTCTATACAGACATTGCAAATTAACAAAACCTTCAAAATTAAAACAAATAGTTTAGCCTGATTTGAATATTACCACTAAAATGACTTATGACGCTGAAGAAAAGGCGGTAAGTTTTCCGCTTGAAGTTTTTGCTTCCTTCAATGACACAAAATCATTTCAGGCCTCGATGAATCCCGGTTATCGGGCTCATGTGAACAGCTTCTAACTTTGGCGCGTTTTCAAAAGTGTTCAGGCTTCTCTCTACACGGCAGGGTTCAAAAAATCGTCCAAAATTTGTGTCGTGCAGCTAAAATCACTTAACAAATAACCCTACAAATCCACTCTTCATCTTTTATTTCATTGAATATGGCATAAAATGGGCAAGTCAAAAATTATCTCCGGCAAGCAAGTTTTCCATTAAAGGCAACCAGATGTTTCAGAATTTTACACACAGAAAATGATTTAGAACCCAATCCTCTAGATATCTAATTACCCAGTCAAAGTCAGGCAAGGACGTCATATTGAAAGTTGGCAAACAGCGAAACTCAAATTAAAAATACGTTAAAAACCAATCCTATCGAACATTTTAAAAATTGAACTTAAACTATCAGCTTTGTAACTGTATATCAACTCAGGAAAGGCAGATATTAAAGGGCGTAAAGAGCATAAGTTTTGCAACCTTTCAAAGTGGCGGCTTGCCTCACTGGTAACTATAGAATTTTGGCGGAGTCAGATATCTAGTAGATTGCGTAGTAGGTCATTGTACACAGCACATAAAGACACAAACTTTGAGACTGTTGCATGGATACACGTTTTGAAACTGATGCTTGCTTAAAACGCGTGATGTATCTTTTCGTGTGTGCCGATGAATTTTCGCGTAATATCTGCGTTTGTATTCAAATAAAATACACCCAACGATCAATACTCCAATGATAACCTTCATACCATACTTTAGCATGACTTTATTCCTTCGTGACCAATGTTACACTTAAGGATGTTAATGACCATTTATCGATGACACCATACCTGCTCTAACTCGTGTTTTAAACGTTTGATTTGTCTGCGACAGCGCTTTAACATGGTACCATCGTCCAACACCTGCAAAGTCGATAAAACCAATGTCAAGATTGAAAGGATTGGTTCAACAACCAGCGTGACCATATATGTAAGTTTCTATACTAGATATGGCCGAATGAGCTTAAATACTCACCCCGTTCTGAATTTCGCAACTAGTAGAAGGGACAGTCTAAGCTCATCAGACAAAATACAGCATAAAAATGGCCTGTAGAATGTTTTTAGGGGTCGCCATGTTGGGGTGAAAACTCATTTATATAGTGAAAAGAATAGATATTAGTTTCATACTCTGTTGGGCATCGGCACTTCAATGTACTCTCCCCCAAATATGGCCAATTGGACGTCACATGCTCACACTCTATATAGTCACGCTGGGTTTTACTGAGCACGCAAATTTACATGAACGGCACGTGATCGAAGGCTCGTACCACAATGCGTTTTCCTTTTCACTGAAATCACAAGTCTACAATCTCGAAATGTTATAAACGCCCATCACTTTCAAATTCAGATTTTCCGAGAAACTGAACGCATGCACGATATTCTTCATTCGGTTCATAGAAATGTTGCTGGACACAAATATGGCACAATTCATTGATCGAGAACCATAAATATTCGCACATCAAATAAAACGTAATCAATAACAATCAAACCACCACAATCCCTTAGCAAAACTGAACTCTGATGCTTTATCTGTTGAAGAGATATATGTAAGGCACACACTGACACACAAACACAGTTATTTCTTCACATCATTTCCGAAATCATTTCGCTATAGCAAGTATCTAACGAAACATTACCTCGTTTACTTCCGGATTATTTTTATTCGTTTGGCTCGGCTCATGAACTAAAAAAGAAACACGCTGTCTTCATCAAAAAGTTCTCGGGAACTACTATATTCTTAGAAGTGTAACAAGCTCTAGTTTAACATTATGGATCTCAAAATACGGAAAAGGCAAAAACAATTCTCACATTTCTTTGTAATACGAATATTACAGACAAGTGATCCAACACATAATTTTCAATAGAGGCATAATGAAAAATTGTGGTAAAAGGGGTTTTTTTGACGTTTCATCTGTTTAAGTTAAGACATCTTCGAATAAATCAGCATGAGACTCAATTCGTAATTAAAAGATGACTTTTTAAGTTTGTTTTAACAGATTTCGCCCCTAAATAAATTGCTCACCCCTCTAAGAAACATTTTAACGCCCTCTCAACTTTTAGCAAATCAAATCGGCAGGAAAGCTGATATGATTGTTTTTTGGCAATCTCTCAACACTATAACCCACGGTAACTGCAGCATGCGACCACACCTAAGCTTCTTTACTTTTTCTTGAGTCTTAAGTCACTTCCTTACCACTCCACCAAAATTTTTTAGCACCACCCGTGCAAAAAATATGAAAATCCGTTCATGTGCAATTTTTGAACAATACAATACTTCCTGACTGGCTTAACAGGCAATCATGCTCACATAAGTAACAAGCAATGATGAATCGGCATAACTATCATCATTATTCACTACATGAAAAATGTCAGTTTTGATTGATCAGGTCAACTGCTTGCAAATAATTCTCGATATCTGTAATTATGACGTCATATTGACAAATAATTTATGATTTTTGTTATTATGACGTATTATCTACAAATAGTAGTTATTGACAATTACTAATGCCATTAAAAAACAGTTTCGAAAAAAATCAAATAACAATGTTTGCCACAGTTTCTAAAAACGATATGCGAAAGTTTTTGAACAAAAAAGATGCGGGATACACTAAAAAAGCAAGGAATCTGGCTTCAAACATATTTACAACATACTTAAAGGAGAGGAATTTGAATGAACAGTCTTACAAGGACAAATCAGCGAAGGTTTGAAAAATGTTCTACATTGATATGTTATAATGGCTCTTGATATCATGTTCAACCTTATGCTATTAAAACAATGTAATAAGAAGGATTCGTTATTTAAAGCCCGAAGATTTTGATCGTAAAGTAAACTGTTAAAATACCCACATACCTGCAAAGTTGTATGAGTTTCGTCAATCGACGCTGGGGTTATCGCACAGATGATTGACGTCTTGGCGTTACCGCCGAGGGAATTTTGCAAGATACGTGTCAACTTCGAGTTGCGATATGGAATAAAACCGCTGAACAAAAAAAAGAAGCGGTCATTAAATATAAGAGCACAACAATCGTTGAAGAGCACCACAAATTGATTAAAAAATTTTAGTTCACGTCAAAGTCTCCTTAAGGAAACTAATTCGAATTGCATTTTTGAAACTCTTTATGTTTTCAACTTGCTAGCCGCCTAAGCTAGTGAAAAAGACTACAATGATTCGATTGGTTGGAATAAAGTTGAAACTCAAATGCGTGGGGAAAGAGAAAAATCCAAAGTTTTGCTATTTCGCAAGGTAAAACTGAAATATAATACCTCCAAATAAAACTAATGAATAAATGTACTACAATGTACACGATTACGTACCCATCGCCGTCACTGAGCTTGTAGATCACATCAGACAACGTAAAAAGACTTGTATTGATAAAAGAGCCCTCTTTAAGCCTAAGACCCTCCGCTCCACTAGCAGAAGCACGTTCGGAACCAGCCAAGTCGACTAGATTCTAAATTCAAGGAACCAGTGTCAAGCAGGTACAAAGTTGCATCATGTTGATAAATATAACCTTCAAACAGATTGGATTTTCCCGTAAAATCTTTGTAGCCACCCTGGTTTCGGCTTCTTTTCATGACTGCTGTGTCAGATGTCATGTTAGTGTATTATTTAACCTGCGCGTAAACCTGTTATGTGTGCCTTAATGATGAATTTTCCAGTATACAAGAACTTTATAAGCAGTCAGTATATATTAAAATATGGGTTTTTGGAAAGTGATGTCAAAGTACAAACCAAATGCGAAACTTTTACAGCGTCGCCTATCTCGCCCGGTTCACAGCTGTGTAAGGAACTTGGACTGCTTTCTGCAATCTAAAAATTTAAACAAGAGTTCTCACTAATAATGAACGAAAATAATATGGTTAGAGTTGGCGAATCACGGAAGGCAATTTCTTATCCAAATCAAAATCACAGAATCCAAATGTAAAATTTGAGAAAAGTTGCTCAAAAAATATGTGTCAACCAAGATGCATTGCGCGTTAATCACAATGTAATGGCCAATATGTGGGTCGATAAAACGGCGAATTTTGTTAATATAGTCCATGCAACTTAGACAAACGGTAATAATTAATGTAAAATAGAGTTTTAATCAATGTTTTTTGCTAACTTTCTAGATAAATTAGACGATATAGTGACGAAATTGAATTCAATGTGTGCCGCAATATCAAAAACTAACGATGTAAACAAAAACAAAAGCGCGCGATGCATCTTGGTTGACATACATTCTTTAAAAGGACTAAATCTGCGGACCGGCTACGCCACTGCTACCGTTATCTTATACATTGAAGAGTGCGATTAATTTCAACACTATGGTTTTATAAACATAATCTTGAGTAGTTAACTCGTAGTCTTGAATTTTACAATTTTTAGACTTTACCTCAAAAAGTATTCAAACTATATTCTTATTTCATATCTAATTCCCATAGTAAATTGATATAAATTATGCTGTTGAATATGAAATCAGAAATGGCTTAAGATTCAAGATCAAAGACAAAAGATCAAATCCATGAGTAGCTAACAAATTACCATTCGGAAGATGGTATGGGAGCGACTGCTCCGTTCATTCATGTTGGTCGCCCCAATGCGACGATTTTTCTGACCAATGTTCATAAACCGAGTGACCTCATCAATGGACGTCACGACCTCCTCGGTCAAATTTTCCACAGATATCTCGCGATTCGTGTTTTCGCGTATTTTTAAGTTCGCCTGATCGGGATTGAGGAGATCAGTCAGCTTGTCGTTGTAGATTTCCAAGAAAGACACTCGTAGGAGGAACTCTTGATTTTTACTGTCCGCGATGTAGTCGAAGACGTCTTGAAAGGCGTATAATATGATGCCTGGCGACTGTGACGTCCCCGTCATCGTGAATGTCTTTCCCGACGAAGTCTGGCCATATGCAAACAGCGTACCTTGAGAGAAACTTAAAAGTCTGCAATCCACGTTATTAGTATATAATGTAAATAAGATATAGTAAGATTTAAGGCGTTACAAGATCATATAAGATTTAGATATATTATAAGCTATAAGGTACAAGATGTATAAGATATTATTATACTATAGTTATAGATAAGATATTGTATAGGAACATGTGAGATATATAAGAAATATATTGCCAATGGCTCTGCCGTACATTCGGTCTAATAAGCAGTAATTAAATCAGGGATGGATAAGGGATGATTTTTAGGACGGGAGAGGTTCTGTTCTTTAGTTTGAATTGAATTTCGGTGGCTACTTTGAATGCATATTAGCATATATTCAAAGTAACTACCTTGGTTGGAGAGTAGCGATGATGCTAATATACCATAAATTAGCATATATTTGTACTTCAGCATCCTCTCTAACCAAGACCTCAGGTGGGGTGCCACCCCTCCGTACCCCAATATCATCCCTGAATCATACGTATATTATCAAGACGCTTATCTTTCATACCATTTATACCCTCCATAACGGCACGAACAACTGGTTTTGCAAAGTCGTCGTACAGATCGATCGTTTTGCTTTCTTTACCAAAGACACGATCTTGAAGAAAAAAAAATACGTAGCAAAGTTATTACAAATGTATCTACGTACGTACCTCGAGGACAGGAGATCGGAAGCACATATGGTGTGGCAAGGAGGCAATGCTACACAGATTTTTAACTCCTGCAACGCATATAATTTTGTGTTCGTTCACTGAAAAGACAACGAATGGAATTCATTTTCGAAAAAAAAAAACGAGTCGCAATATCTGCAGAGCATGAATAAAAATTCAGTGTAGTGATGCACCGATATAGGATTTTACCGATGTACCGATTAACCGATATTGTGCCGATACCGATATTTTACGAAACTTAAAAATGATAAAGTATGCTACTCTTTACTCACCAGTGAGTGTTCGTTTGATAAAAAATATATAATTCAAAGTGTTTATTTACACTGCAGCCATATTTTACAGCACAATAGTGAATGGAAATCAACATCATGTGGAACGTGTGGAACTAACAAAGTTTAAGTAGCATGAATTTAACAAGAATTGTTTACTAAAATATATTTACTATTATTGAACAATGATTTACTTCAATTGTATTTCTATTTCAATGAAATGTTTAAATATCAATATTATGGGCAAGAAAAATACCGATACTGATAATTCTATTTTAAAGCCGATACGGCGATATCGTATCGGTGCATAACTAATTCAGGATACTTCACCATTGGTGCAGTGAATCATCATTAGAGGTTAACGCATGGACTACAAAGCAAATGGGGTTATAACCGTGCAATATTTTCCATCTTGAGCTTGCAAACATAGCGAATGCGTGTTTTACAAGGATAAATTAGAGAGGAGGAAGCAAATTTACGGTGCCTTAGTTTCCCCACAAAAATAAAAACTAAAAGCTTTCGCGTTCCATGTAACAAGACCGGGAGAGTAATGTAAAAAAAGTGGCTACATATGTCGACATAGGCGGCGAGAAAGTTTTGTCCTGTTAATTTAACTTCGAAACAGCATCATAAACGATGTCTAAAAATGAAAATTGCGTTCGCACAAAGCAATAGTATTGAGACTTTTCACGGACTTTGAAGGACATATTTTGAATAAAGTCAAGGACGAGTAATTAAGACATCGAATACATCCGAAGCACGACTAACGCAAAAAAATTACTAAGCGCATTATCAAAATTAAAACCAAAGAGCTTTTCAATGAATCAAGAACAAACGATGTTTTTTCTATCGAAAGCAGTTAATCTGATCTCACACCACATGCATGGTTTTCTTCTCATGAATGTTTCACCTTTACGATTTTCTTTTCTATTAAAATCCTTTCACATTGTCATGGGTGTACGTATGATATTAACGAAGTCATGTGACGCTGAAAAACGCCATGTTTCTGTAGGTTACATCAAAGTTATGACATTTCAAATTACAATTTCACTTCCACTTTTGAAAAAGGAAATTATTGCGCCATCCGATATGTTAACAAAAAGTCGATCAAAACAGGTATTAAAAAATTAAAAAATGCAACGACTTTCGAGAATATCTTTACCAAATCGAGGACTCTGGATTATTTATTTTTAATTTAATGATATTCTAGAGCATTCAAGTTTCCTATAAACCCTGACATCAATTTCCTCAAGATGACCCAAACATAAAACTTGGTGTTCTGACACTTATATACAAAATCCAGGCTGGCTTTATCAGTGGTGCAGTGAGACATGAGAGGTTAACAAGATTGGGAGAGCATGTACATACAAAGGGGGTATCTCATTCAAAGTGCTACAAGTTTGAATGATGCATACCAAAGGTAAAAGTTGTGTTCAGGAGCTTCTTTCCATCTTGGTACTGTGAAATAGAAGTGCCATCATTTCCATGCCAATGTTCATCACAATTGCAATCATTCTCACTAAATGGAAAATACTTTCAATTGTCAGTTTTGAGTTGATTTATTTGTTTGTGTGTCAAGAATGGTGGAAATCTTTACTAAGATCATGCAAGAATCTTAGTAAGATCTTACACCAGATCTTGAACAGCATCTTTGTATCTTACAGGATAGGGATCGTAAGTAAGATTTTATGGAGATAAGAATGGAAATAAAAAATATAGAAGTAAGACAAATTTCAGTTGCTTAATAAGAGCGTTATAAATTATATAAATTATAATAATCAGTGGTGTTGCCAGCCAGAAAGTTTTGTTGTGCTAAATTAGTATTTGGTGTTCACTCTATGTAAAAACAATAGATTTTTAAACAAATAAACAATGTCAAATTTACGGACCATTCAAACATTCAGGCTGGTTATGCTGCTTCATTATGGTGTAAGCAAAGCATGTCCATTGAGAGTCCCCAACAAATTAAAATCAACTTGATATATATGATGTGGTGATTTTTATTAAATTAAACCAAGAAAAATATGAACTTGAATCATGTGCCATTGTATAAGATTGATAGCTGTGAATGTAAAAATTATAGGATAAGTGGGAATGTGGGATAAGTTTGATAAAAAACTGTTTAATAATTGAGATATTGTTGACACTCTTATTATGTAGAAATAATTCAGTAGTCGCATGATTAAAGGCAGATGAACACAACAATTTGTAATACATAAAGCCCTTTGCACATGTCCACCATCTAAAAATCCAAGATTTACGTTATACTTAGCCCATCTTCGATACATCCTGACTATTAATTGTAAACTAAAAATCCAAGATTTGATACTCTCAAGAACAGACCCAGTGGCGTGCGGTGACCGAATTTAATAGGCAAGCGCTGGGGGTGAGGTTCGCGGCTTTCATACTACATTCATGCTCCCCCAGAAAATTTTTGGATTTTGAAGGCTAATGGAGCGCATTTCCCGCGATTTCTGGGAGTACTTTGTCGAAAAAAATGTATCTGTCATGACTGAAACAGTATTGAAAAAATCTAAAAAATTCAAAAACTTTTATAGAGTATATATCACAATTACGGTTTAAAAGTATTACATGTGGTATTGTGATATAAAGTCGTTTTAAGTAAATGGCTACGCGTGCATTTCTATTGTAGTGAAGAAGTAACAGAACGAAATAGTCCAAAATCCTACAACAGATTTACTTAAATGTAAATTCCATCCGTCTTTCCTTTGCGCAAAACTCCTTTATAACGTCCTCATAGAATCGTGGCTTCCCCTGCAAACTTACCAACATCTCCTTCTCGATTGAAATTGTAGCCAATGCAGAAAGTCGCTCTTGCCCTTGTGTACTGCGAAGATACGTTTTGATACGCTTGAGAGCCGAAAATGATATCTACCGGATACAAATATCAAAACTACTACGCAAAAGGAAGCTCTTGTCAATATCATAATCTTGTATTACATGCTACAGATAATATCTTCTTACATCAGGGTTGCCAGATTGGCCTTTTGGAGGCCAAATAACTCAAATTTGGCTTCTTTTTTCCTTGCTTGGCCTCAAAAAATAAATTTGGCCATTTGGCTTCTTTTTGCTTCCCACAGATTTTTAATGTCATTACTACTAAGTTTCACAGTTCTTTCACAAAAGATAAACGAAATGGTTCTATTCTGTCACTACTTCCCAGGCTTTTTGCTCCGGTCATAGGCTCATAGATTTTTGCTCCGGTCATAGGCTTATATTTTGAACATGGCAAACATGACTCAGTGTGGACAAGGCTTGAAGCTGTTGCCCCGAATTGGATCAAATTGACGTGTATCTGCCATTAGTTGTCGTTATGCGTCCAACATGCTTTTGAAAAGCTTCCATCCAGCCTTGGATTCCTCCTAGCAGAAATTCCAAAGTGGTATTCCAAAAGCACTGTACGACGCGAAGCATACAAGTTACTTTATGAAACAATGAGTCCCGATGACGACCAATTACCACCATTTTAGAAGTATTCAGCAACACGTTGGTTGGTGAGAGGAAAGTTGATCTTCCGTGTTTTGGCTAATTGGAACGAGCTCCAAGCTTATTTTGCTGTAGCGAAACCAGCAAGTACACAGAATGCCCGTTACAAAGCACGTACCCTTTTGGACATGCTCAACGATCCAATTGTCTATCTATATTTTCATTTTGTGTCGCCTCTAGTCACTGAATTCGAGCGAGTAAATGCATTCTTCCAAGCTACCGATGCCGATCCCGAAGAGATGTTCACTGAATTGGATACACACCATAAGTCTCTGGGTGGAAGAGTTTTCGATATACAAGGCAAGCAACTCGCCATTGAAAAAGTAGATTTTGGTGGGAAGTTCTTGTGTGAAGCAACAAAATATGTCTCTTCTCAAAAGAACAAGGTTGTTGCTCAAGCTAAAGTTCTTGATTTGAAAAAACGATGCTTAGATTTTCTTATGGAAGCTTTAAATCAAGTTGAAATGCGTCTACCTGCCACAAAAAACATATTCAAAGGATAAAGCGTCCTTCATCCAAGAAAAGTATTAGATGAAGCAACCAGAGATCCTTTATGTCAGCTGCCACTTCCACATCTACGATATGAGAAACTCAACGAGATCGAAGAGCAGTACCGGCAGATCGTTCACCGTGATTGGAAAGAAGATTCAACCTTTGATGGAACTATTCCAGATACAGCGGCTGTATTTTGGTCATGCATCGTCGACATTCAAACTTCACTCGGAGACAAGCCATTTGAGCAGTTAACAACGTATACTTTTTACTGTCTAACTGCTCCTGTAAGCAATGCTGTGGTGGAGAGGACATTTTCCCTGTTAGCATCAATCAAGACTAAACAGCGCAACAGAATGAAACAAGAGTTGATGAAAGCCATAATTCGCATTCGCTCAAAGCTTCAGTTTGGAGAAAATTGCTGCGTGGACGTCAAGACAACCAGGCGAATGCTCGAGTTGTTTACGGTCAAACATATGTACGATGCTCAAAAGGAAACAAATTGATAGTTGACTCGACCTATAGGACATTTAAGAGTGACATTCAGAAGTTTATATTGACCCCAGTATTGGTTGTTTTCATCTAACGTTGTTTACCTGTTTCATTCAACAGATGTCAACAGTATCAGTGTATATTGTTATTGTCAGTCATAACTTTATACTTGCATGTCATTATGATTTAATTTACTTCCTATTACGAGCCTCATTCATGATTCCTGATTGACCAAACTCTTGTTTGACGATTTTTGTCAAGCTTACAGGGGGGAGGGCACAAATCCTGCGTTGCTGGTTGTTCTAGAAATTTGGCCTCTTTTGTTGAAATTTGGCCTCATTTTCTACCGTGTTTGGCCTCGAGCATGCGAAGGAACCTGGCAACCCTGTCTTACATACATAAATTGCAAGACAATAGGCGCGAAATGTATTGTAGCAGTCGTGATTATCAGAGCCCTCTATAGTATACTATACTATAGAGGGCTCTGGTGATTATAACAATTAAGAACAGCCAGTTTCGCGCACAAAATTGGCACGGTGTGTTACGAAATGAGGCCATGGCGTTGTTTAATGTTTATATTTTGGTATAATGACGTCATGTCAACGTGTTCTCCCGTTCTTCAAAATGTGTCTGGCACTGACTCGTACGTTTCAGAATATCGGAGAGTCGTGTTTATTATTTAGTATCTTGTACCTTTTATTTTTAGTCATTAATTTACGAATTCAACGACACAAGACTGACAAGAGCATAGTGTTTTGGTCATAATGCTAGTCATACTTTACCACAACACACGTTTGCGTGCATTTCGAATTTTCGATGTCTCTGCAGACTGCGGCCCCTGCTTGTTTACGCACATTGTGCGCAGAAAATAATAAAATAACCAGTAAAGCACCTACTACTTTGAATTAGAAATCAGAACATTACCTTTCGCTCTCAGTCATCTTTTAATAAACGATAACATTAACGGCGTGAATAATTCGGATGTCCAATGTGTTGAATATACGAATATTATTCGTGCGCTGATATGTGTTTAAAATTGCGAGCGTACAAGACTGTTGACCAATCGCTATCAAGCGGCGCCCTTAGAAGCGCCGCTTGCCTTTTCTCGATATTCCTCGAATAAGAAGCCTCCAAATCTAGATTAACGCATGCGCAGATTTTCAAATTGAGCTCCGAAGGCAAGCGCGCTTGCCTTGGTTAATAAATAAGAAATTTTTAAGGTGTATTTAATCCACTTGACTCATCTTACAGGTGTGGCAAAGTGAAACCGAAAACCACGACAGTAAATCGCGTACAAATAGCAAGCATTTCAACTGTAAAGACAATTTAGACAAAAGATTACGTTGACATTGTTTAGAACAGAAAAATTTAAACTGATTTTTCTCAGAGATTGATCCAAAAAATTTTTGTTCGGTAAAATGCTTAGGCAAGCGGCGCTTGCCTACGCTTGCATGACCGCACGCCACTGATCAGACCACACAATTACTTCGACATATCTGCATTTGATATTTACAACGTTATTTAAAATACTACCACATGGTAGTCTATAAAGTCGATAAATCCCTTTGCTCAAGGTTGTATTGAATTCAAAATACTGCCAGGGACGCTATAATTACCTAAGATGTTGAATCTACCCCTAGCATATCGTTCTTAAACATAAAATACGAATTCTTACCGTCTCATTAATGGTCGTACCCTGATGGCCACTCGAATACTTGTGTCCGACGCAGACGTAGCCATGGTCCAATGTAAAGATCTTCTGAAACAAGCAGAGAAAGCAAGCGGAGTTAGCAAAATTTGCAATCGGTATCTTTATCGATTTTCTTAATCTTTGAATATCGTCCTCGATGTACGGTTTTCTTACAAGAATCCGTATTTCGACAAACATCAATAGAAAATGCAATTTACCTTGATGCTAATCGAAAGAAGAAGAGACTGTTGCTATATCTCCTTTGCTTATTACAAAATAACAACCGAAATTTGAAATTTAAGTGTAGAAGAACGTTAGTGACTTGTATCTCCAACTCAAAAAATTATGACAATTCAAATTTTTGCTAACTATCAATTTGGTTTGCTGATTGGTCAAACGTTTTTCTCGGTTATTCGTACTCAGTCTTCTTAAGTAGCTCACGCAGCTCTACTAAGGCTAGCCGCTGATCAGATATCGCGAAGCAGCAACAGTGAACTCGACATTTGAATAACTGGAATGATAACCGAAGCCAAAAATTGAAACCAAAAAAATATTTGTTGTCATCATTCGTCATCACACGTCAGGCTCTAGTCCTCGCGTGTTCATTTTAATTTTTTTAAATCATTTGTCCCTTGGTAATGGTAGAGTTCGGATCTTGATCAGAGCGTAAAAATAACGAAATTTTTGGAATGGAAAGGTTCACGGAAAGTGAATCAAAGTGATAAATCGAGAAGCAAGATGAGGTGAACTTAGTCGATCTACTCTTACGCTGCGGTTTTCCTTTAAAACATATCAAAGTCTTTAAGGATATTCAATTAATATCGAGATGACAACCATTTAGTATTTCAAGTTTCAAGCACTATCAAAATGGATGAAAAATACAATCGCTCTGTAAAAAGTAAAAATGCGAGTTATAGACTCAATATTTTTTATGAAACTGGATATTCAAGTTTCTTTTTTATTCGGAAAAACAGATCTTTAAATCCACTTAAATGACAAAAAAGACAAGCACTGTCTGACACCGTTTGAAAGTTTACCTTCCGACGAAAGAAAAATTTATGCTTGAATATTTTCTCGTCATATTTTCTATTGTATTGTCTTTTTAGCAAACAGTGTAATTTTCAGTTGGCTTTTCCTCGTTACAAGTTGTAAGTTACAACGAACTCACTGTAGTAAAGTTTCAGCTGTAAAAAATAACCTTTTGCGAGGAGTTGGCCTCGTGTGTTGTTTGTCGTGATGTTGTTTATATGTTTATGGTTCTGCAATTTGTATTCAAATTTATATTGGCCGTGTATGTTTGGCACTCAGGGGAATGAAACTGACGTACAAACCGCGTGAATATTCTACTTTGAAGGACTGGAACTGACGTACAAACCGCGCAAGAGACTACGACTTTGGCTTCAATTTTATATCTATAAAATGTATTGTCGTTATCATTCCAGATATATATATATATGGAGTTCACTGAGCAGCAATAACGTTTTCGGCGGGGAAAGGTGCACAATGTTATTTTTTTCAATAGTAAACAAAAAAAGTGAGCTTTAACTTCGTTAAAATTTACTGCAAGAGGTATTTGCTATTGGCTTTGCTCTTATACATGATATCTTGTTTATCTCGGTAAGTGGATGGCAGTGTTTATGTTTCATTTCATTGCAATGCTTTTGTGAAATTTTTGTGAACTCTAGCTGATTTCAACGCTGCAGGAAGTCTAATGATGACATGTCAACAAGCACAAAACGACCCGTTTGCTTTTCTGGATGAGGACTTGCTTTTACAAAAACTTTTCGAAGACGACGATTTATCTCAAAACGACGCAAGGAAAACAAAATCAACGAAACCTGTGTATGTTAATATTGTTGTAGATTTGCGGGCAGTCGTACGAAAGCTAAACAGCGCTATCCACTGGATAGTGATTTTTTAATCATTTTATACTTTTTAAAGCCATGAAACAACAAATTTAATTTTTAAAAAACATCAAAAGCATAATATTTATTAGGATAAAAAGTGAACACCCGTCCAATACCATGTCAAAAATGATTAGGCAGGACTTAAAAAATATGGATCAGTGATATTTGCTGAACAATTTGCATTTGTACAAACACCCAAAAAACATAAACATCAGAAAATATAAATTAATTTATAAAATAAAATAAATGAAACACGTGTGCTGAGTACTGTCGAGCATAATCTGCTCTCGAGTTCTCCCAAAGGTCTCCTCGGTTTGCATAAGCCTGTGCAAACACAGTAAACATCTTTTATTTCTATAAATACAGGATGAATCACATGATTTCTAATGAGGCGAAGGGGTGTGTTACCAATGGCGGATTAATGTTGGTCCCCTGCGGTACTGTTATGTACTCCTTGGAAGTTTGAGTAAATTTGAAAAATGCTGGTGAAAATTATGAATTGTTCAATAAAGTGGCAAAACGTGAAAAATGTCCAAGCGAAGACAAAAATTACAAAAATTCCTCGCAAATATTGTTGCTTTTTCTTGATTTTTGAAAATTCTTGCTAAGCCAATATTATCAAACCACCAAAATTTTGAAGCTTTAGGTCGTAACATACTTGATATCGTACAATTCAGGTACACCACCACCATATGTAAGCTAGTTTTCACTTTCTACATTACGTAGTCAATGCCCAAACTCAGTAAGAACCTCAAGAATTACCCTTGACGCTAGTTTTGCAGATAAAAAGTCTAAATTTATTTGAAATGTCAAATGGAACTTCCTCCTTCATTTTTTTTTTCAATTGTCCCTTTATTATCGTGGTATCGTGGTAACTAATCAGCCCGTGATATAGATTATATAGAAATGGTAAAAATTTTCCCGATACAGTCTTCCACATCAATTTATTATTAAGGCTTTATAGCTGGTCCTACATCCGGATGAAAACATGTTAGACTCATTGTTAGATAAGATCAATAGAAGAATTCGATTCCAAAACATTCTTATAAGCAAACTTTCAAATACACAGGTTCCGTGCTCCATATAAGCACCATATACCGCCAGCACCACCTAATTTCTCCCAGCTGTTGTTCTCACAATCTTCACAGAACAGGTCTTCTATGGGAAGCAACCAATGTAAGACTGTGGCAAAAGTACAACCTCACACAACGTATGAGGGCCTATCTAAACCAAGCGCCGTGTGGCTTAGCTCTGGTGCTTCGTCAATGAGATGTTATTAACCGGAATTATTTGGTGCGAGATTTGATGGCTTTATAGATAACGATTTTCGCATTCAAAATAAAAGACAACGTGAAGAAGGTATCAATTATTGTGTGACTAATTTAACTAGTTTAAGAAGTGCTGTTTGGTTTTAATTATTATTGCTAGAGAAAGCAGCAGATAACAAAGTGCGTAATTGTCACTTGTTGAAACTTCTATGTACCTCATAAGTACAAAACGTTGGAGGTCTACAGATATTGCAAATAACAGGATCTGGCCGTCGAAGGGTCTTCCCCACCCCCCACCCCCCAAAAAAATGTAACCAGAATTATTGAAAAATTTTAAAATGCCCAAGCTTCTTCCGAAATGCGTTGAAATGCAGTCACAAATTTGGGTTGGCTATCCTCCATTTTAACCAAACAAATATCGCGTAAGCTTTAGAAGAATGAAACTAAATTGATATTATTTCAAATCTTATATAGCGATCGAATCCTATGAAATTGAGCCTCCAGACGACGAGTTTCATCCTTTTCACCGAACACCAAATCATAAAATATTGAATGGTATGAAACGGCTTAATTTCCTTATACAGCACTTGCATACCATACATGGTGTTCCTAGACTTGTTTTCGTGCAGTCTGTTGATCATATTCACGATGAATGATAAGCAGACAACAGTTTATTAAGCGAGTGTGAAAGTGTCGTTCTAATGAAAACATTGCAAGTCGCCACACGCATTCATTAGTTTATGCATGTAACTTGAGACAAGAGTAAATTCCTGAAAATTCCAGTTAAGAGAAATTCCTGAAAAGAACTTTTCACAGACAAAGAGACTTTACTGTTAAATATTTGCGTGTTAAGAGACATAACTTTAAGAGTGCTGTCCACTAAATTTCTAGTTCCATCATGCCATCCATGTCCGCTGTCCGCGTACGCCATCCACACCGCTTTTTATCTACACCTTTTTATTTACATCAAGATGATTTAACATAGCGGAAATCACCGTGAGAATATCCCCGGAATCGCCGTAAAATTATCCATTGTCAGAGGTAAAGAAAATAAATCACGAAATAAATTTTGAAAATCTTGGAATTTCGGAGATTTTCCAAGGAATTCACAAAAATTGCTTACATGAATTAAAACGAAATGTGCGAAATGAAAAAAGTCGCAAATTAGCGAAGCTTTCCCTCCCCCCTCTTCCAAAATTGAATTTCTTCCATGCAATTTAGATGGCGTACATGACAATTTAAAAGAAAAGATTTATGCGCTTCCGAGAAAATTTTGAGATTGATTTTGAACGTAAAAGTTTAAGTGGAAGCGAACTTTTGCAACGAATTTTCGGTTTTTATTCTTTTAATTATAATAAGCTCATGCCCAACGTAGCTGTAGCTCTCGATTAACATCGGCAAAGATATCTCTTGTTAAAGTTTTTTAATGGCTTGTTCGGACGGTCCGATATGTTTGTTAGCAGGATATTTTAGAAGATGTTTATAGTCGTGGCCGGGAGCAGCCACTTGTGTCATCCAAAACATTTATAGATATAAAATAAGACATAATCTGAAAAACGACATCGATAAATTTTTTCGTATTTTTGTTCTCTTTTCCAAGTCTTTTTTAAATCTAATTTTTCACGCCAAATCAAATTTGGGAAATATGAAGACTGAAGTTTGGGTAAAGTTGGCTTTCTTTAATCTTGTCCGATAAAATTAGCGCACGTTCTATTTCCATACATTTTTTCCAAAAATAGCAGAATGACGGATCCTATTGTCGGAGGCTCACTTTATATGTGTTCACATGATCCGGTTTTTTGTGATGCAAAAAAATCGGATCCGACAAATCGGACCGTGTGAGCGTGGCCTTCAAACTAACGACGCTCTCAGCGACTGCTTTTCGCAACTGTTGTCAAGCAAACTGCAGATAAGCGAAATTATGATTTTAGACAAAAAAGCCGTATGCAGTATGCACGGAATCTAGCCATAATATATAACTTTAGACGAGGGGGTCCCGTGACATTGCTAAGACAATCAGACAATCGCATGTGGAAGACAAAAAATATTTCATTGAAAAGTGATCACATTAACGTTTCTCGTGATCATATTAATTAGTGAAATGTTGGCGATGAAAGTGCAAAACGAACTGTAATCGCATTTTATCGTATTTTCACTTAATGTGCAAACGTTCAAGTAATTTTTGAGATGCACACTTGCACACGATAATCATACAGTAATGGCAGAAAGCAAGCCAGACGTTTAAATGTCATGGAAGGCTTGTCCTTTTGAAGAAAAAAAATTGAAATAAAAATCAAGTCATTACCCTAACTAAAAATTACTTTATTAAAATAAATTAATTGCCATTTGTATATACTAGGTGGAAAACGTTTTGATGTATGCACAATTATAAATATTTTTCATGCAAACAAAGCCATTTTGACAACATCACCTTCACCATTTTTTGATAACCATGCATATGCTTACACCATTTTTGGTGTAAGCATATGAATGTTACTTGGAGAAATGCTAATTAATGAAACGAGTCGAAATGTACAATATTGTACTGTTGTATTGAACAATTAAACTTTGTGATAAAATTCCCCCAAAAAATGCAGTACTCAATGTGTTATTGCATCAACAACACATTCAGGAAGACATTGTATTACGCTTATACGACAGATTGGAAATTACCGTCAATAAAAAATGTCCAGCTGCATTCATGCTGATCATGATCACTAGAAAAACAAACATATTCAATTCGATTTATGCAAGAAAAGAGCAATTCCAGAACGCTTCATTTTTCGACCAACGAGCGCTGAATGTGATAGGAACTATTCTAAAATTAAGGTCAACAGTATATATTGGCACAAGTGCTCCACAACACGTCGGCAAGATAACAAGTCAGCAAAAGTCGTGCATCATCATTCAGAAGAAGATAAAAACACTGTCGCTCAAGAGAATTAGATCAAATGCAAAAAGAGTTACTCATGGAACAAAAACTCGGGAGTTGAACATCAATGGGAGTTGATTTATCCAACACAACGAAATTACACCCGCTTACAAGCGAGGTGCTTATCTTGTCATTGGTGTGGAAACCGATTGCTATGATTATAGGCATCATAGGGAATACAATTATTGCAAAGTTTACTTTAATTTCGGCAAGATGGAAGTACAAAGGAATACCAACAGCATCATCGTACCTGATTGGAAATTTGGCAGTCACAGATCTCTTGAATTGTGTTACTTTCTATCCGATTTGGATTGCAGAATTCACGAGAACAATGAGGGATGTGGACAGCAACCAAATGGTTTTCTGTAAATTTAGTCGATGTACTAGTTGGATGCTCTTATCGGTTTCGGTCGAAAATCTTTTGTTGACTACATTAGACCGATACATTTACATCACGAAGCCTTTAAAATATCCTCAAATAGTCACAAATAGACGTACAAAAATATCTATTGTGGGGATGTGGTCTCTGAGAAGTTTTATTCTCCTGCACTTTGCATTTTAATATAGGGCATATCCAAAATTTAGAAGCTTATGTTTCCTGTCGAATGAAATTGCATGGATGACCACAGTTTTAATAGGCCACATTCCATTTATTGTGTTGATCGCCTTGAATTTGAGAATACTAACAATTGCAAGTCGACAGCGCAAGCAAATCCTGGCTGAGAACAAAAGCCAGCTGGAGCATAACAAAAATGTAACCATGCTACGTAAAGTACTTCGCACCTTGTGCACTTGAGCAATTTTAAATATTTTATTAGTGATGTACTAAAACACGTGTTTGAAGAGTCAGTTTTCTCCTGCATTAACCAGAGTGAATGACTTCTTTAATTACGATCATTGCTTGACTCATCCTGCATTGGGTGGATGCTACATTCAGAGTACTCGATGTGACTTGCACTTCTTGACTTTCTTCAACGAAGTCACCCTGTTCATCTAGTTCAGGAAAACCAAGGAGCTTCGACATCCTCATACTCATAGTCTTTTACTCTTCACGTGTACACGCCATGCTTTGTTAAATGGTAAAATAGTCAAGAAAATAACGTTCTGTAACTGATTGTTGTAAAATTTACGCTCGAATTACATGATCTTGAAGCCGCGCGTTTTATCTCCCAAGACTTCTTAGTGACGTAGCCAAGGACGAAATAGAATTAAAACCAACCAATAGTTCCATAATAAATTAGAATAGAAATGGCTGGATGCGTGTAATTAGAAATTTAAAATAAGAATTAAGCATTGATTTACGCTCACAACACCAACATCCGCCTTATTGTAAGAAAATTTATCTTTAGCCTTCGTCTATAGGTGTTCTCCGAGTTAGTTAAATCACCCAACACACTTTAATGATTTCTAGTAATTTCTGGTATCTTTTATTTTATAAAAATACGTATGAAACAAGCTGCGATATTTTTCCCATTTATTGCACTACTGTCTTTTCTTTTGCAAAGTTTTGCTCCACAAGAAAGAGTACCCAACAAGCTGGAAGCATACTGATAAAAGATGCTCGCTTTGTAATGAGTTCGGAACACAGACAAAGGTACAGTGACGTGATGATATTCGATTGGCCAGTTATTTTTTTTCACCGAGACATATGTACTTCTGATTACAACATGAAGTTCATCATTACCAACATTGTTGTCAGTTATAAAATCACAAAAAATTATGCATGCTTTCCACACACGTATACACCAGTAATTAAAAGCATGTTAAATGTAAACCTAAAATGCATTAAATTCTTAGATTGCAGCGTTGTGCAAACACATTACACGAATCGAAACTCAGAGGTAATGCGCATAAAGTTTCAATTTCCAAATGTACAGATTGAATATACATTGTTATTGTCGATTGCATTCATTGCAGATCTGGTGATTTGTGGTGTAGCTTATCATCACGCAGGTTTAGATTCCTCAGATAGGAAATCAATTGAGGGGATGTTCACGAATGGAGAATTGCCAGTGTTGTGTAAGTGCTTCCAGAATATTTCGAAAAATTTATCGTCCATCGAAAAAGGATAACACACGAATGTATCTTTTTAGTTGCAACAAGTACCTTGGCTATTGGGGTAAGTTGATTTTGTAGTTAATGCCATACATAGAACTGAAGAATTTTCACTGTCAATCGAGTGAAAGAAAGGGCTGCTTGCAATGTTACAAAGAAATTTGCATCGAGTAGGTTTGAAAGTAAAAGCGTTAAGGCGGCCCTGAAAGTCGTAAACAATGAAAACATGGATCAGTAATTTTCAAATAAAAACAATATGAACGCATAAATTAAAGCCACGAATCTCATTTTAATATCGCTTATCTCAACAGGATATAAAGACACGGATCATGCTCAAAACAAATAGATAATTTTTTCTGGCCATTTTCTTCAAGATGAGACGTAAAATCTTTTATCCAGTTTTGCTTTTGCGAGAGTTTCTTTACTTTTAAAAACTAACTCAAGTAAAGTATTCAAATTCAAATGATTGATCAAAGAACTTAGTGTATTGTCATTTTACAAGATATTTATCCAATGCATTTGTAATACAAATTATCGTTGGCTT